>NC_051176.1:101620645-101643039 GCF_013339695.2 Rhipicephalus sanguineus | reverse complement strand
AAAAGGACTTACACGAGGGAACCCTTTCTCATCTTTTTCGTATCAAATGTTTGCAACTATGTACATATATGGGGTGCGCAGGGTTCCTCTTTCAGGGGGGGGGGGGGCGAAGGTTCGTCGCAGCGCCCCGCCTCCAAATTATGTCATGTATGGCGCTGAATTGCGCCCCCCCCCCCCGATCGCAGCGCCACCCCCCTCCCTATTATGTCAAGTGTGGGTCTGACATTGCGCCCCCTCTTAGGTAAATAGGGGGGGGGGGCGGTTGCCCCCCCGTGCGCACGCCTATGATGTATGTCGCGGTAACTGTGGGCAGGCGCGTAGGTTTGGCCTTCCCTATGAACACGTTCCTTGAATAAAAAAAATTCAGTTAATAGCGCTGTGTCCCGTTGTGTGTGTGCCTTAGCCTTTTCCTTGTTCTTGCCGTGCTGTAACATAATGAAGTAAAGCTTACCGAAGGTAATTAAATAGTATTTAGAGAACTAAATGTAATTAAGACTAACGAAACTTTATTGAAGCAAAATTGCACTCGTGGGTGATGGATGGAATACTTTATTCATCGGCTAAATGTTGGGCGATAGCGGGTTGTGGGTCGCACTAGGTGGCCTAACTCAAATATTCTAAACTGAAGTAATAAGCAAACTATAAGTGGGTTATGTATTGACAGGAAGTGGGCCAACTATTAGTGGTTCACTATAGGTACTTCAGACCAGAAGTGGAAAGTGGAGGCGAACTTAAAAACGCTAATGAGAATAGGAAGTCAGATTATATGATAATTGTTGGGGTTTTACGTCCCAAAACCACGATATTATTATCAGGGACGCCGTAGTGGAGGGCTCTGGAAATTTTGACCATCTGGTGTCCTTTAACGTACACCAAGTCTAAGTAAACGGGCCTCTAGCATTTCATTTCGCCTTTATCGAAATGCGGCCGCTGCGGCCATTCGATCTCGCTACCTTTGGGTCGGCAGTCGAGCATAATAACTACTAGACCACCGTGACAGGTAGGAAATCAGATTAAAGACTCGAATTGAGTACCTGCGCGGAAGTCACGTGACGGACCGGAAGTGTTATACAAGTAGTTAGGTATGACCAAGAAGTCACGTGACGCGAGTGGGCGGTGACGTCTAGGGGGAGAGGGCAGCTTGAAGCGACGTGAGGGAAACCTGAAAAGGAGCGCCATATTACCTTCGAAGCTCAAGAGGCACGACGAAATGCTAACGCGTTTCTCTACCATTTGCGGCTATATCGCCAGTGAAATCTTTTGCTGTAGCACATGTTCCACAGAAACCTTATTTAGATTGCCTTGAATAAAGCACCGTGACCCGACGTAACAGCCCTGCGAGAGACTGGCGGTGCAGGGGACGGTTATACCTCTTCAACATTTTATCATAACATTCTGGTAGACATTGCATAAATTTATTTCTTCAGCATTCCTCGTTGCGTACTGATGCTACCTTATAGTGTTGTCGTTTCTGGTGTCAAGTACGTCGCTCAAAACTATCAAATCACGATCTCATGACCTTGCATAGACACCGTGACCGCTTTGCCACAATCAAGGTTCGTAAGATCGGCACTAAAGAGATTTTGCTGGAGTGCATCGGGCGACTGCTTCAAATTGTTCAGTTTTGTTTGACTAAGGTAACGATTCAAAATTACGCATTTTTAAATATTTCACGCCTTCAAATTTGATTACTCAACAAATGCAAACTACATAACTATCTCTACTCCATCGACCGTGGCCATCTATTGTTAAGGGACACCATTGTTTTATACAGCGACTGAAGAGAAACATCCTTGTTGAAACGATAAACAGAAGAATAAAAAAGAAGCTTGTTCACCGCACAGGTGACATATACGACGTCGCTGGCGCGCACTTCTTGGAACACGCCTTTCTTTACGTAATCGTATTGTTCTGAGAGCACACGCTTCCAAGCACAGACCTTACGCCTGCAGCCGTGGACGCGGTGTAATCCCACGCAAAGTAAGTGCGCAAAATTTCTTATAGGATATTTTATCACGTATTCATACAGTATATAGAAGCTATCCTACGCGCATTAAGGAATCTACAATCGAACCATTAATAGTACGCACATATGATCTATTTCTAGCGTTTTGCTGCCCGCTAACCATGCAATAATACATAACGTACTGCACATGATATATACCATACGCCTAGCCTCAAAATTACGATGTAATTGCGTTAAACCTCACCCATAACCTTCAGTGACGCTTTTGATGTCAGTGCCCTCAGTACAGCTCTCAGTGACAGTCCCTCTCAGCAGCGTTTTCACGCCCCGCTTTCTGAGCAATCAGTCTTGGAATGCCGGAAAGATCGAGCTTCACCCCAGAAAGCAACGAAGGCGCTGTTGAAGTTTCTGCGAGCGACCTGCCTCGTTGAACGATTGTGACGCACCTGTGTGTTTCTGCTTCCCCGCCTCCCTATCCCATTCCTCTCTTCCTTACTTTTCTGTCTCCCCTTCCCCAGTGCAAGGCAGCAAACCAGATATTTGTTTTCTGGTTAACCTCCCCGCCTTTCCGAATTACATTTCTTTTTATCTCTTGATGTGCTGCAGCGAGTTTTCACCTAGTTGGGCAAACCAGGTACTTAAGTAATTACTGTACGAGCAACTAATAACTCAAATATCAATTTAATGTTCTTTTGAACAAACGTTTACTCCATGGCTACATGTAGGAGTGAGAAAATAACTGATATTTAAGCTAGTCTGTAGCCATTTACGCTTTTACGAATTTCTACAAACTTGCCCAAATTTCAGTTATTATTGGCACTCGTCCGGTATTCCTGTTCCTTCTTGCGGCCTTGTCTTTTGCGCTACTTGTTCAAGTGAGCAAATTTTCAAAATTTTTCTTCTATGTGGAAGTCTGGGGAACTCGAAGAGTGTACCCGGGCTAGTACACGCTAAGTCTAGTTCCACCTATCTTCCAGCTATACATGGAAAGTTTAGCGGCTCCTGTGGTTAGTTTGTACTGTAAAGTACAATACATTTACAATGTACTGTAAAGCAACGTTTATAGAACTTGCTTCAGTTGCCAAACTCCCCGCCTCCGCCGTACTCTGAAAGCGGCGCGCAACCGACTTCCGGTGCAGGTGGCGCTACTGCAGCAACAGGCTCTACGTAGCAGACGGCGAAGCGCGAGTGAAGGCTGTGGACAGCTGCGATTGTGCTCGCGAATATTGAATGGCTTATCAACAGAGTTACGAAAACGACTTTTCCGTTTAGGTAATCGTGTTAAAAGCACGATTGTCTGCAGCAATATTTGAGACCGGGTCTGCATGTGTTCTGTGTTACGCGAATGACAGCAGGCACCATGAGCACGGCTGTCGCTGCTGCTCTCGTCATGTTCATTGCTACAGGCATTAGTGTTATTGGCTAAGTGCAATATTGAAATACCAGTAGAGCTGATTTCACAAACCTTTTTTGCCTGACTATATGCCATCTGTAAATGTTTTCGCAGGTATTTGGAAACAAATAGGTCATTGCATAATTTCGTTGGAGGCTCGCGAGGGAATCCCTTCCTGCTGTCCCTCCTCTGACAGCCTTCGCCTTGCCCAATTACAGGTTTTATTGCAATTCGGATTACTGCTTATGTGAAGTGCCCAAGGAACGGCAAGAATACCACGAAAGGCCGCTGTACATTATTGTTATTCATATCAATATAAAGCAATGCAGTAGCCACCGTAATTGTAGGGCACGTTTGTGGAATTTCAGTCTCGCAAGCTCGTGATACGAAAGTTATTGATGTGTCACTCGATGAAATTTGATCGCGATAAAGTGTGACCAGGATCAAATCTTACGGTCATGACCGACTCACTCGTGCAAATTGGGGAAAGGAGCCAGTCGCGCTCGATATGAACTACGTTCCGACCGGCCGCGATCATCTGAGATCGAGAATGACCTTAACATGTACGATTCTGCCCTCAGATCACACGACATAATTCGTACTTAAGTGACGAATGTTGCGTATAATTTAATCCTTCATAAAAATACTTTTGAAACTTTCGTGCACTTACTGTTTTTTTTCAAACAATCTTATTATCTTTAAAGCAATAAACATTAAAATTGCATCGTTATGTTCCAGCTTAATTATATTTTTACTGTTTTGAAACGACAACCTTTCATCTAATTTTTCTACTTTTCTTTCCTTGTCATAGTATGCTTAACGTAAAGCACGTTCTTCGTTATGACCTACAATTTTTAACATTTCCCTTCAGTGAAGTCGCCGAGATAACAGTGGTTAATACTGGCGTAGCCCGGGGGGGGGGGGGGGGTCGGACCCCCGAAATTTTTTTGTTTTACTTGCGTATATATACACGCGCAACCATACATAAAGTATGATTGAACCGCTCCTCCCGAAAAAAAAATTTTTGGCTATGCTCCTGGTGGTTAAAGCTGTTCGGCTGCTGACCCGAACGACGTAGGTTCGATTATGGTCGCGGTCTTCGCACTTCAATACAGGCGAAATGCTAGGTGCCCGTGTACTGTGCTATACCGGTGCCCGTTAAGCAACGCCAGGTTGTCGAATTAAATTATCCGGAGCCCTCCACTACGGCGTCTCTCATATAACCTGAATAGATTTGGGACGTTAAACCCCATAAACCAATGAATAAACATTTCCCGCAATTATTACATGTATCTTGACTGTAATCAGCGGCGCAGCCAGGGGTGCGTTCGGTATTTCTATGCCCACCCTCCTTCCGGAAATTAAACTTCTCGCCAAGCCCCTGCTGTCAATAAATCAGCTTTCCCGAACTCGGTGCTTCGGAATTAGCTGAATACTATTATAAAAAAATCAGTTAATGAAAGTGATAAGGGATACATTTATAGAGTACAACAGGTCATGTCAAAAATACGCCTAATTCGCGTGTTTAATTGAAATGTTTGCGGGTTACTTCAGTATTTACAATTACACACCAACCTCTGAAGATTTTCAGGAAAATTGAGGCATTTCGATCCTGGCTTTCATGAATTCCTCATTAATGATTCTTTAGAAAACCAGCGAAAAAAGACGCACACACGAAGGAAGGAATCACAACACCACGCTAGACTTACAACTGACATATACGTGAAAACCACAATGGCCTGAAACAACCAAAACAGCCAACACATGCACCATGCTCTCAGCAAAGTACAAAGAAAAAAAGACAAAACACCATATTTGCCCTAACCTAATCTTTGCATCTGTTGTCGCGGGTTTTCTGAAGTTTAGTATGAAGAACTGACCCAGCAAGCAGCACTTCTACAGCACATTCGTTCATTGTTTTGTGTTTTGTCTGGCAGCCTTTTATTCCGCCTGATCATGCTGAGCCCAACATTTCCGCGGTCATTTGTTTGTCCTATTGCCGCTGCACAGCCCGGCACAAAACATGTCCGCATTGAGGACGCGTAACACGCGTAACATCTTTTGCTGCGTATTACAAAATCCGGAATCTCTGTTCGTCAATGCAACGCAGTGAAGCATCTGATCTGGCGCGCCGATACGGTAGGAGCCATAGCAGCGGCCGCACCGGCGCACCTCGCTGAAGCCTGACGCGACTACAGCTCCACTCGCCGCCTCCGCTCGCGGCGGAGCCGCGCAACAGAGCCGAGTTTTCAAACTGAAGTAGTTCTAGAAACGTTGCTGTAAAGGACATTTTTTACGGCAGTCAAGTTATATTCTTATTTTTTCCCTCTTTTTTTTTCGTCAGCTAAGGACTTCCTTTGTTAGTCTTTTGCCATATTGTTATACACTTTCGACATTGGTTTGTAGTTTAATTTCCTTAATCGCTGATGTTGTGTTTGAGGTTGTTTTTGATATATAGGATATTGGTACAGTTGGCCGAACTTGTGGCCAATATTATCGACACGGCATAAATTGCTGTGGAAGTGGCGGGCTTGGTGACGCGAGAAATTTAGGGAGTGTGGCGCCAAATCCAGTGGTAGCGATTCCTCCATACATGCGGAAATAATGGTTGAGTTGTGGCGTAATATGGCGGACACAACACAGCGGACAGCGGGACAGTGCATCGGCTTCTCCGTGTTTCAGGTTCAGTTTATAGCATGCGGTGGCAAAAGTGCACATTTAGGTCGAGACAGCCCGTGCAGTTCTTCAGTGAAGGCAACCAAAGTTGTGTTGGCCGGTGAGAATGATGAAATGACGACCGTACAAGTATGAGTGCAATTCTGGTACCGCTCGCATAATAGCAATGTTTATGTGGGCGAAAGCCTACATAGATGCTTCATCAAACGCGAAAATTGACCGTCGGTGTTAGCACGAGTGATGCAGAGAATCATCACGTGATGACGTCACCATATGGCGTAATCATGACGACACATCTCTGCAAAATTTGTGACGTCATCATGGCGTCACTATGACGTCACATACCGTGACGTCACATGATGATGTCATCACATAACATTGTCGCTTGGTCGAAGGTGGGCCGATCGCGGAAGCAGTGCGAAACCAGTTCAGGTGCAGAAAGCGTTCGGAGGGGGGCGGGGGAGGATTAACACATCGACTGAGAAGAAAAAGAAGATGGCTTTCGCTCAAACGAGTTACCTGGTAAGCTGGACTAGTTGGTATGGATGCACAGTAATGAACAGCGCGAGTAAAAAAGATAGACAAAAGGAAGAACAACACGGGACGAGCGCTGTCAACTAAAAAAAAAATTATGGCGCAAAACCTTGCCTAAATAACATTAGCCGCACACCACCTGCACATGAGGGTCCGGTTAGAAAGAAAAACAAGTTACAAATTCAACTAAGCGATAGCTAACTTCATAAGCATATAGATAATCGAGCTCTTTGTCAAGCAAGGCAATCGAGGCCTGAGCGACGCATGTATCGGACAGAGCGCTGATCTGGGTAGCTTCCACGATTTCCCGCCGCGTTTGCTCGTCGTGACGGTACAAAATGGTGGCGTTGCCACACAAAGGAACACATCCACAATCACGACAGTGGAGTGACAAGTGCGAGCTAGCTTAGCTTTTCAGGGAATTATTGTGCTCACGCCCTGAACAATTATTTAGAAGACGAGTACATATGACCAGGGGCTTAAGGCGGGACGAATTACGTTGCATGTAATTATATATCTGATAAGCGTATTCTTCACTAATCTGCCGTTCCGATGAAGAGTCACTGTACGAGCGGCATCTTAATATATGTGTATTTCAGGCTCCATTCTTGCTTCACAAATCTGACCGTTATGTAGTAATATTGATGGAAAGTTTGAGTATAGAATGCCTATATTGTGCAGGGCGTTTCAGCTAACTCGATGCCGGCTTAAAAACTCCACGTGGAGTTCTTTGTTAAACTCGAAAGAAATGCAAAGAACTCGTTCGCTTGTCTCCGAGATGTAGCGCCGCAGTGGCTGCCGCCTAGTTTTAAGCTGTACAGTGACAGAAAAAGTGGAAGTTTGGGTTTTCTTGGGTACAGCGCCGAAGAAACAGATAAGCACGACACACCAAACGCAAATAATAAGCGGTACATTTGGGACGACTTGCCGTTCTTCCAGACCATATTCTGCTGCGACGCGCCTTTTTTCAAAAATAGTCACGTGAACTTCCGGCCTGACGCAACAGGGCTGACGGAGTTATCTCAAATTAAGTGCGTTTTTCGCGATTTTTTTTTTAAATGGGCATGCCGTAAATTGTCAAGTCCTACAACTATTCCATATAACCCCTTCAGACACGCATTATGATGCACTGTCTGCAAATAAAATGTTTGAGGCCCGTGTACTTAGGTTTAGGTGCACGTTAAAGAGCCCCAGGTGGTCGAAATTTCCGGAGCCCTCCACTACGGCGTCTCTCATAATCATATCGTGGTTTTGGGACGTTAAACCCCAGATACTACTGCTACTACTACTACTGTCTGCAAATGCGTCAAATTCGCATGGCATGATTCGAAGGTACTCAGTATTACATTCCAAGAAAGAAAACGAAGGAATGTGTTGTTTTGTGTGAGTTTCAGTAACTTATGTTAAGTAACGTGTAACTAATTATCTCATTATTCTGCCCTCATTCAGATTCAATACTTGCATAAAAAGAATCAACTATTAGGCCCGAAAAACATGCACACCTTTTTTTGGTTGTATTCATTTCAAGCGGACAAAAAAATACTCTTGAGGTTGGTCCTGGAACGCGGCCCGTCGAACGATCGTCTAACATGGTAGTGTCTCCAGCAAAGTGATCCTCTGCAGCAATATGCCAGACAATGAAGTTAAATGACCGCTAGTTCATAGTGCAATAGCGCAAAAAACACAGGGACACATGCAAGAGAGACGATACAGGCGCTAACTTTCAACTGACGTTTATTTTTTCAGAAACACACATATATACATACAAACAAAGAATTGGTCATGCGCAGTGACTCTGAAAAAATAAACGTCAGTTGAAAGTTAGCGCCTGTATCGTCTCTCTTGCATGTGTCCCTGTGTTTTTTGCGCTATTGCACTATGAATTCATACCAACTAGCTCGGCTTTCCGTACGACCGCTAGTTGTCCAATCAGGAAGCGTGTACGGGGTCCTCACTGCCATAGCGTTTTTATAAAAAATCTGTATTGTCTAAAAAATACCCGTACGTATATAGCGTATGTTATCTTCATTATCTGCTGGTTTTCGTTAAGGTTGTGTCCTTTCCTTCTTCCATATATATATATATATAATATATATATATATATATATATATATATATATATATATATATATATATATATATACACCAAGATGCAACCAAGTCGGCAATGTTCACTTTCTTGAACAATTCAAACTTTTCTTAACTATGAGCTCATGTCAGTACTTCAAGGGATACTGACACGAAAATTATCAGTTTTTTTATCTTTTTTTGCGTCAAATGAAAAGACAAGCCTTCGAGAGCCTGTACTGGTATGCGTGAGTGAACCCAGAAAAAGCAACTAAAGTATGTTTTTAAAAGCTACTTTCTGTTTCTACTGTACTCTGACGTCACAACATGGTATGAGCTTCTAGTTACGTGCTCGCGCAAGCTATCGTGACATTTCGACGGCCGCTGTCTTCCTGGCTGCGTTGGTTACACTCTACGTTGGTGACGAACAAGCGGCCATTTTAAATGCTTTGGTGCCTGACGTCACCACAACTAGCCCTACTGGTGCGTGAAGTCATCAGAATTGACACTGTATATAGCCTGACGTCACGCTAGCGTTGATGTCAGTAGGTGCGCCACGCGAAAATAAAATATCAGCATTTACTGAGCTTTGCACTTGCGCAGACCCGTCTCTGTGTATAGGAGATTTGCATGACACAGTAAACTCACCTTCTAAAATTCGTGTCAGTACCCCATTAACATTACTTAACTGCTGCCGTGGTGACGCAGTGGGTGCTCGGCTGCTGACCCGAAACACACTGGTTCGATCCCGGCCACGGGGGTCGCATTTCGATGGAGGCGAAATTATAGAGGCCTGTGTACTGTGCGATGTCAGTGCACGTTAAAGAACCCCTGGTGGTTGATATTATCCGGAGCCCTCTACTACGATGTGCCGCATAAGTTTTAACGCGTAAAACCCGAGAAATTATTAACAAATAATTATTCTCCAAGTTTTATAGCATTGGATCAAACGTAATATCTTCACTAGGGAAGATGTAGAGGCTATCGAGAAATATCCAAATAACTTCTTTCCGTGATGATAGCTTCCTTGGTTTAAATTTTTCAGGGCTGCAATTGAGGGAGTGCGGAAGATACGAAAAAACACCACGTGACTAGGAACGTAAACGCAACGACATCAGTGCTAAGCTGTATAACTTCTGAATCTATCATCCTGTGTTCAAAGGAATACTTTAACTATTTATAGTTAATTATTTTAAATTAGTTTGCCAAGTTCATTTTGTCTCATAAGGACAGTGAACAATACCGAGTAAGTTGCATTCTCGTGGACTACACGTGGATTTTTGAAGACTTGGCACCAGTGTGTCGGAAAGGAACGAAAACCAGAAAACGAGAAACGAAAAAGAAACGATATTTTTGACCGGAACGAAAACGTAACCGAAACGTTATCTATTATTTCGTTCCGGAGTGAAAACGAAATATTTTTTATCGTTTTTCGGTTCACGGGAAAGCTCGGCATTCCGGAACAACCGAGGTCATGCGACGTGAGTAATAAAGCATATCTCAGGGGACAGTATTAGGCAGGGATTCCAAGGTAAAGATGTGTTAAAATTTTTTGAAAAACGAAAAGAGTGACAACCAGTGACGTCTGTACTAACGCAAGTGGACTTTCGTGCGCCTGTCAAACAGGCCAGCGTGGAGAGGTCATTCTCGGCGCTGAAGTGTTTTTTATCAGAACAGTGGTCTCGCATATCCGAGGTACACTCGATGACAGCTGCTTTTGAGATCATGCTCCCTCCCTTGACACAAAGCATTGAGCCTGCTCAGAAAATTCGTAATTCACTTTTGAGAAAATTGAATACCATACATTAGAAGGGTACTGGTTTGTGCTAGTTCGTAGGAATTCGTATTACAGTTACTGGCGCTCCTCTTAAAAACGTGGGAAGAACGTGTTTTACCCCTGTCCCATGCCCTTAAAGGGGTATTCAGACGGGGGAGGAATGCTCGGGGAAGACGGGGGGATTGCGTATCACGTGACCGCGACGTCACGGATTAGCGAGTGGGCGTGACCCCCCCGCGCCTCCTCGGAGGAGACGGGGACGTTTTCCCCGAATGGACAAACGATCCCCCTGCGGTGGGGGATGTGGCGGAATTTCGGGCTCTTGTTTGGCCACATTGTTGCACTTGCTCCTGCAGAGAGCGGCAGTGGGTGTCCAGTCTGCAGCTGGGTGGTCGTCTGCAGCTCGTCAAACGGGTGGTGCAAGCCACCAGAGTAGTCTAGTAACACTGGTCTCCCCCTCCGTTTGCCTCGTCCGTGTGAGTGGGGGGCATTTGTGGAGACTTCTCCTCGCGAGTTGACGTCACTAGGCTCCGCCTTTACCCCCCGAGCATTTCTCCCCCGTCTGAATACCCCTTAAGGGGTGGTGCCATCAAATTTCGAGGCTATAACAAGCCTGTTGTGGGTTTCCTCTGTATGCAAGGACACTCCACACGAAGGGTCGGACACAGCAAACGTTTAGAATATATTTTAATTCACTTCCAAAGTGTACCTAAATGCCCATTCTCCCGATCGAAGCCCATCGCTAGCGCGCCAACTCTGACGTAGATGTATATGAAAGGCAACGAAAGTTGTAGTGACGTCACACCAGATCTGCTGTAGTGACGTGAGTGACCTCCGGACCTCCGCCACCTTCGCAACGTACGTACCGGCTGTAGTGAGCTAGAATATATTCTAGTTCACTATAGTACCGGCAAAGCATCGGTTGCTACATCACTCGCCGAGTTTCGATCGCTTCCTGGTTAAGTGCGTCACAGCCTTGTGTGGTCACGTGACCAAGCCTCCTACACTTCTACGTCACTGCCCAACCTCGGCGCCCAGAAACCGAAACCGAAAGTTGTCCACATCAAAAGGCGATATTAAATTATTTAGAGAGAATACATGAATCTTGGTGCGTGCATCATGCTTCCTGGAACTATAGAAAACGCTTACAGCAAAGAACGCGCAAGCCACAAATATGGTGGCACCACCCCTTTAAAGGGCCCTGCAACACTTTTCAGCATGATCAGAAAACGCTGCGGACTGGTAGTCGAGAACACGTGAGCCTAGCATTATAGCGCAGCACGCGGCCTCGAATTTACAATTAATTCTCAAAGTCAGCGAAAAATCGCTCGCTCGATCTTCTCTCTACAAATGATTCCATATACTCATATGATAGCGCCATAAACCCAAATTCACGGCCATTGGCTGATTTCAGTATCGTGGACTGCATAGTTCCTGCTCCCGCCGCAGGATGCCGCCACGCGCCCGCGAGCTCGCTCGCGATCTCACTGAAGGTTAGCCACGCATGCAAAGAAAAAAAAAGAGAAAAAAGCGCTGAAGGCCATGACGCGCGCGTGACGTAATTTCTTTCCTCCGTGCCATCCCTCCCTGCTTAGCTGCCAGTGCGTTCGTCGGAACGCGAGAAGAGAGAGAGAGAGCAATTACAGCGTGTGACAAACCTCTGTAACTCAACAAGGTGTGGGTTCGAGCTAGTTGGTACTCCATGCTCTACTACTTCTTGCGCGAAAAAAAAATCCTTAGACAAAGGACGAAACAGATACGGACAGGCACAAGCATCCACTAAATATATTATCAAGGCGAGGCATATACATATACGTGTGACAGAACTCTAGCTCCGCTCGTACTTGACGGATTCTGAAAAAACTTGTGGCGGTTAATTCGTGAGGCAGTGAACTTATTTGGTGAAGCCCATTCGATGCTTACTTGGAAAAAGTGTTGCAGGGCCCTTTTATGAGGAGCGCAAGTAGTTGTACCACAAATCATATGTTTTATTGCGATATGTTTTATTGCGACACTCTCGACGGGTTTTGCCATCGCCGTTGCTGTCGCCGTCTTATTCCGTATAATGTCCACATCGATAACATCCCCCCCGCACATCATATGTTCTACCAGCGGCTAAAGGCGTGCGACCAAGGACGATGAACGCGGCTGAAGCGGAGATCAAACGAGCCGACCCGTCTCCGTCGCTCGGAGGGCGCATGCGACAACATCATCCCGCGTGCGAGACCTGCCGTCGAATGCTGCTCAAGCAGAGAGGAAACGTCCCGCCCGTCTTGAGGGAGCATGAAAAAACGCGGGGAGAGGGGGGTGTTCGAGCAGCAACTGTGAACTTTGAACAAAAGGGCGCGGTCGCGATCGCTGGCGCGCACGCTATCTCGGCAGGCATCAGCGGACGGCTCGTATCTTCTTCGTGCTGCGCTCTCGACGCGAAAAGACTTTGCGAAATCGGCTTCTCTTCCTGGAGCGGCCTTGTTCTCTTACACCCGCATTTTATAGAGTTACGCGAGGCTCGACCTAAAAGTGTTAGCTGCCAGCCTTATACTTCGTATAACATTACAATTTGTTGCTATCGCATTCATTGCTTCGCCCTTGCGGGGAAACTGTGTTTATCCTTACTTTAACTTCAAAATTTTCAATAGAAATTATAGAAATAGCTCGTAACGCTTACATGTAACCGTTACGAGCCGTTACGGAACATTTTTTTTTCGTTCCGGAACAGAAACGGAACCGAACTTTTTGCAGTGGAACGAAACTAAAACCGAAACGAAAAACATTTCGTTCCGACACCCTGCTTGGCACACGTTAGTTGAAATACCCTGTGTACGCGGAATTACTGTGACCACTGTGAAAAAATAAACTATACACCAGACGTTATTTTGACATTCCTGAGAACGATACTAATACTAATTTCTGGGGTTTTACGCGCCAAAACCATGATAGGTTTAAGAGGCACGCCGTGTAGTGGGGGACTCCTGATTTATTTTGCCCACTCGAGGTATAAGTACGCGAGCGTTCATTCATTTCGCCCCCATCGTAATGTGGCCGCCGTCGCCACAAATCGAACCGACGTCGTCGAGCTTAGCAGCGGGTTACCTTCTTTCATGAACTACATACGGTGGGTGCGACAGAGAAAAACGTGCTCTGAAGAGCATGCGTAACAGCACTCTGATGACGCATGAGAACCTTTTTTTTCTTCGCCCACTTATTCAAAAATATTAACATATAGCAGTAGCTAGGTCCAAGAAAGGCGTTCTTTAAAACTTCGGCACGGATGATACAGCGCCTGCTGTTGCGCACGTGTTTAATTCAGGCAGGTATATGCTACAGTGATTTCGATAATCGCAGCGACATTCTTACACACATGCACTCTTTGCCGGTTTCTAGCTGACATTTTATTTTGATATTTTGCTTGCGAAAGGAAAGCTGTGCGATGTAGATTTTTCTGAGAAAGCTAAAAATAAAAATGAACTCTTTGAGAAACGCTCGATCTTCTGATCAACTTCTTGCAATCTCTGCATAGTCTGATTAATACCTCCAGTTACCCGGACTTGCAGCAGTATACTCGCGATTACACTCTCACTGCTGATACATGTAGGTGCTTTATTGTTAACAGAACTAAAGGATTACTTGAAGAGGTGTAAATTACTTGCGAAAGGAAAAAAATAACGACAATTAACAAATTATGAGAACTTCCCTAATGATGTGTGTGTGTGTGTGTGTGAGTCACACGCACGCACGCACGCACGCACGCACACACACACACACACACACACACACACACACACGCGCGCGCGCGCGCGCGCTCGCACACAGATAGGCGTATCGGGTGTACCACCAGGCCGATGGAGCACGGGCTTCTAATGACGACATGAAGGGCCCGGAGTCGCCGAGATAATGCAACTAAACAGCAGCGTATAGTTTAGAGTTGTCACAGTGCCCCTTTACTATGTATGCAAGTTGAGTAAATTCGTATTCCACACTTCGCTCCAAATAATGCCCCGCGCAATAAAAGACGCAAACAGTGACTCTCCACCTGAAGTATTGGTCAGAGGAGACGTAATGCATAGCCTATTGTTGTAGGCGACGAGAGGAAAAAAAACCCATAAAAATGTAAAACAAACGAGGGAAAAGATGAAACATAATTATGAAAATAAGGCCACGTCAGCAAGAACAACAGCGCTAAGAAAGACGAGGACCAAGAAAGACACGTGTTGAGTCTTTCTTGGTCTTCGTCTTTTTTTTAGCGCTGTTGTTCTTGCATAATGAATTCCCACAAATTAGCCCAAGTATCTCTTCTAGTCGAGTCGAGTCGAGTCGAAAAAACTTTATTGCAAGGGAATTCAGGACCTCCCAGGCCCCCTGGGTCCCCGCGCGACCCCACATCACACAGGCAGTCTTCTTATATTTCCTATACAATCAAAACAGGGTAATGTTAACATTCTTTGCGTCTTCTGGGAAGGAGTTTCGATATCCGCTACGCCTGACGCACTTCGCTAAAATATGTGCATGCTTTCTTATTTTTGTACATACTTCTCGTTCGTTGAGCCAGCATTTTCTCGCTTTGTATTTCTTTCGTTGTAATTCGAACAATAGCCGCGTACATTATCACGCTTTCTTGCCAATAAATCTTGCAACTGAGAGTCAGAACCCACCAACGTGTCCATTTCTATGCATGCGCTTACATAGCTGTCGATGCAACTTTCTTCCTTCCTTAAAAAAGAAAACAAAGAAAAAAAAAGTTATGCGTGTACATAAGGAACACCTTGCATTTCACGCTCCGAATTGCATAGCAATAAAAAAAAGACTTGCGTTTTACTCCCATATGTAAGAACATTTTACACTGAGAGGGGGGGGGGGGGGTGTAATGACACCCTAGCAGATGAAATGCGACCGCAACAGCGCCCTCTGTAAGGACCTTTTTCTTTTGCGATGGTTAACGGGGCTGCACATCCCAAACTCAGGTTATGAGTGAGCCGTAGTGGATTGCTTCGGATAATTTAGGCCACCTGGGCTTCTTTAACGTGCACGGACGCCGCACAGTACATGGGCCTGTAGCATTTCGCCTCCACCGAAACGTGGCCACCGCGGCCGGGTAAAATTTGTGGAGGGGCGAGCATGTAGGGAAGGGTGTTTCAGCTCCACTAACGTGAAACCTGTGGAGGGGCGAAGCATGCAGTGTGCGCCGGTGTTTCCCACAGCGAAATCACTGCTAATGGGCAATGAGAGACAGAAGAAAGATTAGACACAGAGACCCGCAGACCGCTTTTAGTTAGAAGAATTTATTGTTCTTGTATTGAATCTGGTATTGTTTATTGTTTAGAATATTTATTGTTCAACTACACAAAAGAGAAATCTCCCAGTGGCACTACATTGCAGGTCGAGATCCAGTGCCTATATATACGGGGTGGCCGGTGAACGGTTGTGCAGCGCGAGCAGTCGGTTTTTTCAAGTAACTCGCTAGCAGACGCTGCCTGCGTCGGCGTTGTCTCTCGCAGGCGAGGGCGCGTTCTCGTTCCTCGCGAGCTGGTAGTTCAGCGTTCATCGCAGAAAGAGCGTTTCCATAGTCAACGCGCGCCGTTCGCTCTCTCTCGCCACACGGCGAGCGCCAAGGCGGTGGCGCCCTCTCTTGCGCTCAAACGGCGATGCAAGCAAGCAAATGGGTCGCGACGATGCACGTGGCGACAGCAGACGACGATGCACCGCCGAGAAGCCGAGACCCTAAGGTGCTTCGCCCCTAATAAATAAAATCAAATAAATTTCTTGGCGAGGCTGGGTATGAACCCGGGCCCTCAAGGTCCGAAGGCAACTGTCATATTCACTGGGCTATACACCCGCGCTTGCAGAACATGAATTTACGGGAAGCATACGAATGCGTTGTACCGACGATGGTAACACAGTCGATAAGCAATGGACTCTTCATTTAATTATTTTCTCAAAAATTAAGATAAGGGCATACGCCTAGCGTACTTTTGGTAAAGAATGCCGGGAACGCTATTCGAACTTTCTTTAGAGACTTACATTAAATGTAGCAAACCAAGGCAAGGCACGTGGGCCCGTGAGAGGGAGTGCACACTTGACAAGATTCCAGCTACGACGGCGGCTGATCAAGTGGCGCAAAGTGTTCGCTGAGGCGCTATTGCATGACCCGCAGGTCACGTTATCTTGCTTTGACTAATGAGGTAAAAGCGCGCGTAATTCAAATGTGGCGGCATATTTACGACACCACGTGACCTCGCTAGCCAATCACATAGACTCGCGCGCTTACGGCTTCGCTGCCCGACGGTTTTTACTGCGTGGAGCTAGCAGAGTTTTAATTTTTTTTTTACATTACGGATCTCGGCACTTATTAACTCCTATAGCTCCGGGAGGCGAAACTCCACCTACGAAATTTTTTCGAATGAAAAAAAGAAAAAAAAAAAGAACAAAAGAACGCTTCTGGTTCTGAAGCTAGTGAAGACGGCGACGAAATGAAGGCAAATCTTGGTGGGTGTATATGATTGACGCTTTAATTTCATTAACAAGTTATTCTTCTTCAATCGCCCACCGTGCGCATCCGCAATGTAGAAGGGTGAAGCAGAAGAAGAATATTGTATATCGGCGTGCAGGCGCGGGCTATACTAAACACGGGCATCCGGCTGAGGTTGCCCCTGTATCACTCCCCACAGACAGTGTGCACAGACGGAGTTGCCGCATGGACACCACCTGCCGGTACACACATGCACGGCACCCTGAGCCGCCTTCTGAAGTACGAGACGTCGGATGAGCACCTACTCGCTAGATGGCCATATACGCAGCAGCAAGTTGTAAAGGGGCTTTACCCAAGATGAAGCCAAGCTGGCACGCTTGCAGCCGCCACGTTACATGACACGAGTAGACTGATGTTTTCCCTACCAATCCCAACGCGACGACAGCACGAATGCGACCAATGTGGTCGTACTCGTTTGGCGGAGTTTATATTGCATTGCTTCAGATGTCGGCCCATTTTTGCGACGCCACTGCTTTTCGCGTGTCCATGTGTAACGTTGCACCGCGCAGCGATCTATAGGCCTCTTCAATTTGGCTGCACTTTCTGAACCAGTTCTCGAGAGTGACGTGTATATTGCTGCACGAGTACACGTAATATCACCATCAAGGGTTCGATACCGGCCGCGGCGGTCCCATTTGGAAGGATGCGAAATGCTGGAGGCCCGTGCACCGTGCGAGGTCAGTGCACGTTAAAGAAGACAAGATGGTCGAAATTTCCGGAGCCCTCCACTACGGCGTGGAAATTATTATTATAAAAGCTCAGTGTTCCAAGCGAACTGAAGTCTGTGTCAAGTCCTCAAGCGTTGATTCGTGATTATATTTAAACACAGCTAATTTTTTCACAGCTAAAATGCAAAAGAAATACATCGCATGTAATATGTTCGATTCTCCACACTTTCTTCGTCATATCTACATATATACTTTCTGTACATATACAATTTAGAGGCAAACTGAGTTTTCATGCGATTGTGCTAATTCAAGCGCACCCTAAAAAATTTGTTAAAACGACGCCTTCTGAGACAGGGTGTTCAGTTCCCGAATCCCCAGGATTATTTCTCGACAAGGATAAATTGTCTCGCTCAGCAGCAGAAAGCGTTATCGTTGCCTGCTGCCGTAGCCGAAGTTAAATCTTGTTTTCTTCTTAAAGCACACCATGTTGCAACGCTTGCATGGCATAACTGTTGCTCAACACTGTTGTTGGCGTATCGGCGCACGCAGCACCTGCACAAGCTTTCGCTCACTTGGCCTAGCGTTGGAAGATACAATGACATGTTTGCCGTACTGACACTGCACATTTCACGAAGCTTTGACCAAAGCCCTATGCAATACCCCTTTCCGCTATTTAATACCCCTAATTCGGGGGCCTTTAGGGGTATTATGAAATAATAATTAAAAAAAAGCTGGGGAGCCTATGGATGGATGGATGGATGCGAAACTTTATTGTAAGTCCTGAATCGCAAGGAAAATCAAGATTCTTTGCCACGCGTTTAATGTAATCTTAAATTCAAGTATTCAAGTTGTCACGAAGCATGTCCACTGAAACTCGTTATGCAGAAATGTTTGGCCTACTGAGCCAAGCAGCAAAGTTTATGCATGAGTCATGCGTGGGGCCCACGCATTGTACATTACATGCATCAAAAGCAGGAGGCTCCCTGTATACATATGAACCGCGGTTACGCCACAAAAGACGGCGCTACAATTGCGTCTTTCGTCTTGCTTGTGGCCTTGTTCTCTTCCCAGTAAAACCCTGAGCGACAAACAACGTAATTTCTTTTTAAAGCGCGCATTCACGCCAGAACGTTAGGAAAAGCTGTCGCATTACTTTTCGCCGCGTGTAACAGGGCCGTACGTTCAGTCGAGCTGGTCACCCGACCTGCTGAACTATATAGTAATATAGGGTAGAGCACGCAAGCTAGCTCTACAGTCTTACTGCTACTGCAAATTACACCGTGACTAAGTAAATTAGGTAAGGAGGCATGGTTTTATACTTTTTTATACTTTAAGATGTCTCTGTTTTTCTTACCTTTTGATATCTGGTCTTACTTTCCTTGGGGCCAATTTCGCAATGAGGCTCGTTCGCTATAGAGCTGTTTGCCGTTGGCTGTCTGCCTTCGCTAAATAGTTGTCCCAAACCTGCATTGTCTGACACGTCATCGCAGAAACAAATCTATTTTTTTTTTGTTTTTGATTATTTTTCGAACTTCATCCGAGCTAAATTTTGTCTCTAGCGCAAGTCCAACGCGAGCCAATGGCTGTATTCACGAAACAGCTGTCATATAAAACAGCGTTTTCTGATAGGCCGGTGCTTGATCGTCCGCCACTCATGATAGCGGCCGACATGAAAACTAGTTTATCGCTGTACCGGGGACGACACTTAGATAAAAAAAAACAACGAGAAGGTATTCTGAATGCAAGTTTCATATTACTGCGATATAAATTAAATTGATAGCACTGTCTCTGGCCATTATGGCAGAGTTCGCTAGTGGAGAAGTGAAATATAACTTCCCGTCCCAGTGTGAGCGTCCGTGTGTTATGATAATACATTGTTGCGTTATCTTTTCTCTAAGGCAATCACGGAGTGGCACTAACTGGAAGCACCAGTAACTTTTTTTTCTATTTTTTTTTGTAACTCTTACGAAAGCTCCACAAAGCACGACTGGTAGCTCGTGTGAAAATAAGGCACCCAGCTTGCTAATCATTCAAAATATACAACACTGCGAAGAGTGGTAGAGTGTGCTGTAGAGTATCAAGCATTCGCCCTAGCATATACAGTGGAATTTCGCTCACAAGTTTCTCACGGGAACCGGAAAATAAAACGCATTATGCAAAAATCGTATTAACCAAAGGGGTTAAAAAAGGAGGAAAATATGCATACTCCGGCAGCAACTCACTTTTATTGAGCCACATTGCAGTAGCTAGCCAATTTACTCTGCAGTTTCTTCCTTTCAACGTCTAGGAGCAAATTCTTCTGAAGAAGTATTCTTCTGAATTCCTCTGAAATTCTGCGCCTGGTGCATCATTGTCATCATTCGACGCAACATCCGCGCCTGGCAGCGACATTTTCGCCACAATACCGACACTGCTGCGGCCTCAGCGGCTCTGCAACGTGCAGATCGTGGCTTGTTGGAATGCGGTTTGCAGGAATGCGGTTTGCAAGAATATTGCAGGGTTTCTGAATATATCGGTCAAGATCAATTTTCACGGTCGTATTATCTAATTTTGGGCAAAAATATGACCGTATTAAGCGCATAAAAATGCATTATTTCCAAGGGACGTTGGCCGGGAACAAAAAGATAAACGTATTAGGCCGAAACACGTATTATGCAGAATCGTATCGACGAGATTCCACTGCAATGGGTTACACAGTAGAGCGAATATACTGTAGGTAACGCATATAATGCCTGTATAGCAAGAAGCAAACGAAAACTTTGCATCACTGAATATAGGTGAACAGTCTCATTATCACTCCGATGTCTGCCGACGTGCACATGCAACCATTTCTCCTCCCACTACTGTAGACCAGACGACCGTTGAGACAACGCCGATTGGCGTTGTCGTGGACCTTCGCTGTCACTCTCGATCAGCTTTACCGGATGGAAACAATACAGAGGCCCCCGATAATGCGGCACACGTCCGCCCAGAAACACCCCTGCGCTAGTCAGCTGATTGCTTTAGGCATTTATGCATCGCCGCTGCAGCAACTTTGACATCTGTAGGCCACCAGCGGCTTCTTCCTATTGGAGGGTGGGGGTGCCCCACACCTCGACTCGACCTCCACACCCCTATACGATAAAGCACGTACACTCCTTCCGAAACACCATTCCTTATCGCTCAGATCTGATTACGAGTGCGAAACTTGAAGCCGCCGACCCTTGTCAGCTGGCTGCTTCGAGTTCACTGCCGCCCACGACCGCCCTGCTTTCATCGAGGCCTGATTACGAGCACAGCAGCGGGCACCTCCGAACGCGTGTTGCACCGAAATCGCTGCTGTTTCTTTATTTGTCCTTCTTTTGTGTACTTCGGCAGGGACGACGGCTGCAGGCGGCTGTTGTGAGCGTAGGCAGGCGATAAATACCCTTGAGGGTGTTCACTTCCTTCGACGCCTAGAATCAAGGGTCCACCATGAAGCTAACGCAAGTCATCGCTGTGGCAGCAGCCGTCTTCTTGAGAGCTTCCGTGTCCTCGGCGCCTGCCAAGGGACACACGGATCAGAAGTGTGGATACGAGGTGAGTGGATGCAATTCACTGTACGTCTATAGCGTAACGGAGACGTAGTTCAGTCTTGGACTGACCTGACCACCAAGTACGAACCAAGACAAGGAAACAAGAGAATTGAATAAAGAAACGACGTCGTCTTGAATGGTGGAGTAACGTTCAAGACAATGTTCTGGAGCGTTTGCCATATTTGGCGTGCTGCGCTCTCACAGGCGTGAAATATACCAAGACGTTTGTCGCAATAATAATAATATCTGGGGTTTAACGTCCCAAAACCACGATATGATTATGAGAGACGCCGTAGCGGAGGGCTCCGGAAATTTCGACCACCTGGGGTTCTTTAACGTGCACCTAAATCTAAGTACACGGGCCTCAAACATTTCCGCCTCCATCGAAAACGCAGCCGCCGCGGCCGGGATTCGATCCCGCGACCTTCGGGTCAGCAGTCGAGCGCCATAACCACTAGACCACCGTGGCGGGGCGACGTTTGTCGCAGGTACTGACGTCCTATGAAGGGCCCTCAATGGGATCATATATAACAGCTGCAAATTATTGAAAAATATTGTTTCACGACATGAAATATATACGCTTGCCTCGACTAAAGTGCGTCTTTATGCATGATGAACGTAGTTGCTGAAGGTGTTCGCGCGTTGTTAGTCATTGTAACGGAATAATTTGAACTAAAAATGTGCTCCGGCATTATCTTTGTATGCCATTTCTCAGCTGTACGCAGCTCTATGTCGTTGGTTTTTTTGCCGTCTTTTTGACAGCAAATTTTTGACGGCATCCACCAGGTGGACCAGTGAATACCCAAACAGAAACGATATGCCAGGCTTGGGGGCGCTGCAACTGCAGTAGCAGGGATACCGGACCTGATAGAGTGCGCTTGCAAGGATGCAAAGAAGAGTGGAAAGCAGGCGGGAAGAAAAAAATGCACCAGACATGTCTGCTCTGCTAGAGCGTTTGCGGAGTGTTGTCAGCACTTGCAACTTTGTTTAGGATGTCAGCAATCAGATAACGCGCGCCGTCGGAGGTGAAAGCGATGCCTCGCGTACGCGATAAGCTGTCGCAGGAACTCCCTTGCACGTGCTGATGAGTGATCTCCAAGAAGCACGCAGGGCCCGGTGTGTCCGTTATCTTTCCGCGTTGTGTGTTCAGCGATGCAGTTTAGCTCGTTCGCTCAAAACCCCGTCTTGTTTTCGTTTTTTTTCCTCTTTGCGATTTTGTTTAGTGAGATGTGC
>NC_051176.1:101585588-101620545 GCF_013339695.2 Rhipicephalus sanguineus | reverse complement strand
CGAAGATAACTCAGGCGAGAGCTTGCGCAGGCAAGTAACGCGCGGATAACATAGGATTGCGAGAGTGAGGTTGAAGTGACGTAGCGGCGATGCCCTCTCCCGCCACGCAACATCTGGTACGGCAGCAAGTGTTCCCTTTCCCCCACTCAGCTTCGTAGAAGCGCGAACGTGACGTGGCGTAGCAGCCAATTTGAATTTAGGCGCCCTTTTGCGAGGACAGACGCCGGCTTTTTCGAATGAGCCATTTGATGCCTTCGCTTCACTAAATATGCAGCATCCGTCTACAGAGTACGGTAGAAAGGCGCTGAAGGCGCGCTCGTGTTACGCATGCCTATTTTTCGTCGAATATTATTTCACTTTATCTTTACTGTAAGCACTGTGAAATACATTTTCCAGTCCAACTTCATTTCTGAAGGCGTTAATAAAATCATAATTGATTACATGCGCACATTTTGGCGAAAGTACTGACTGTTCTTCAACAAAACAACTCATACGCATCACATATACTAAAGCTCATCATGGATAGTGGCCCAATGAACTCTCAAATTAGACACTGTCTCTTGAAAGGAGACATGTCTATATACAGACCTGCCTTAAACTGTGATAGCACGCAAGCACAAAAAAAAATAATAAAAAATAATAGAAAAAGGGGATACTTGCCACTATGGCCTCGTCCGAACAGTAGATATCGAAGCAAAATCCCATTGGGGGGCTGTATGTATTTGGTAAGATACCCGTAAAAATGTTTGCCGCCTTGCCTGCGTAATGTGAGAAACAGACACCATGTAATATTTAATTAGGTGCACACATTAGGTAGATCTGTGAGCTTTGCGACGGCATGGGCTATCCCTTGCAGCGCAGTGTATACGTCGCAGATGAAGTAAGCAGTTTTAGAAACGCGCTCATACATACGTGTAAGTAAGACTTGTGCACCTGCACGAAGTACATAGACACCATCCTGGCGTATGCGCTGTGATCGCCCTTCTAGGCTAACCGCGTGTGCGTGCACATAAGGGGGGGGGGGGGCACAATCATCTGAAGGTTTGTGCCCATTGCGCCCCGTGCGTTTACTCAGTCGGACCTTTAACGCCATATTTTTAATGCGAAGTGTTATGGCTACGTATGTTTTTTGACGACCATGGCGACCAAGGGCCCCTGATGTTGCATTAAAGAACTGTTCTCTTCCCAGCTGTGCCCCAGACAGCCGGGTTCCAATGGCAGGCATTTGTGAGAAGCACGTCGTGGCTTCGTTCTTATTTTTGCAGGGGTGGCTGCGGTGAAACTTGGCTTCCCCTAATGAAGAACCCTGCGCATGCCTAGAGCTAACGGGTCACCTTAATGTTCCTCGGTACGGAGTAAAGTAGACTGGCATGATAACATAGCGACATATACTGAAACCCTCTATATGGTCCTGTCGTTTCGTTATCTTCCTTTTTGTGTCGTGTTTTCTCAGCTGTTTCACAGGCTCTGTCACCAAGATGCCAACTTACGGCTTTACTGAACAGCCAAATTCACAGTGAGGTCGTTCGTTATCTTCGTACGAATGTGATGCGTTCCTCTGGAGATGAGCGACACATTTCTCTATTTGAATATACTCAGGTCCCGTAGGGCGTTACAGAAGAAACTGAGGTCACCAAGCATACTACCAAACACCAGATATAAAGAAAACAATATATATTCTAAGTAAATTTTAAAGCTAAATCGATCTGTAGTAAGGAAAATGAGTCAGTGGGCAAGTCGTTTGCTATTAGACATTTTTGAGCAATAAAAGAGTGAGGGTGTTGATTTGACGACAAGTACAAACAATGACCACATGCGACACGAAATGCTGTAAAAGAAATGCGTTTATTGATACAAAGGAAATAAAAATATGAGTTGCATGCAAGGTCAGTCATTATCGTAGACGCATCACTGGCGTCGCCTTTAATAGCGATGGTTAAAAATCATAAGGGCTTCTGATTTCTGTTATTCCATTGGCAGTAGATTAATACGAGTTTGCACAATACCATGTATCTGTGTCCAGCTACTCCCACAGAAATTGTGCACATTATTAGTAACTTAAGAAATAGCTCCGCTTGTGGCTATGACGGTATTAAAGTGGCACAGATTAAAGCAGTTGCAGAGCAGTTGCAGACTTATTGTGTGATGTTATCTGTGACATAACAAACCTTGTGTTTTCAACGGGCGCATTTCCAGATAACATGAAAATAGCTAGGGCCGTCGTCCGTTATAAATGTGCTGCCACTGATTTCAATGGTAATTACAGGCCAATATCGATATTCCCGGTATTCTCTAAAGTTATTGAAAAGGCCTTACATTCTAGATTATCTGGACATTTACAGAAGCATAATCTCATATCAACTAATCAGTATGGCTTTCAGAGTGGTAAATCCACTGAATCCGCGTTACTCGATATACGTGATAAAATTACTGCCAATATAGAAAATCAACATTACACGATAGGTATTTTCTTGTACTTTAATAACTCATTCGATTAAATTAGGCACGACATATTTTTCTCGAATTCACCTTCTTATGGAATCAGGGTATTGCATTGGAATTGTTGCGTAACTACCTATCACACCACACCCAGTTTGTGGAAATGAACAATGTTAAATCAGACGTTGCAGATATTAGATATGGCGTCCCACAAGGTTCAACTTTAGGTCCAACACTTTTTATTCTCTATATTAATGATATCGTAGCAATACCAGAACGCCAGATATCGTATTATATGCCGACGACACGAACGTTTTTTTCTCCTCTGGTGACATCTCTACTCTTATTCGTTTAATTAATAATGGGCTAGAACCTCTATCGGTATGGTTATCGGCTAATCAACTCAGCTTAAATGTTAAGAAAACGAAGTATATGGTTTCTGACCCAGTTAACAAGCCAGTTGAGTTCTGATGTCATTTATTATCTCATTCGCAACCACTTGAAAGAGTTTCCGAGTACAAGTTCTTGGGAGTACTTTTTCATGGGAATTTGCGATGGACGCATCATGTTAACTATATTGAACGGAATATAGCACAACTAATCGGCATGTTGAATAAATATCGCCCAATGTTACCTTCAAAGCTTAAGCGTAAGCTGTACTTTTCTACTGTTCACTCCAGACTCCACTACTGTCTGCTTCTTTGGGGTGTGACTTCTATTACCAATACGGAAACCCTATATATTAAGAATGCAGAAAGAGTGTATTCGTGCTGTCCATAACCTCTAAATGTGGCAGCACACTTCTTAGCACTTTCAGCAGGATCGTATTTTGCATATCCCGAATATGTATAAACAAAGGTTATCTAAAAAGCATTTTTAAAATTTAAAAGTAACCGTGAGAGTTTCCTTTCGACGTACACCAATGCCACAGCCAATAACACGTTAGGATCTAGGAACCTTTTTAAAGCGAAAACACGAACCAACTACAGAAATCAATTATTACAATGGCAAATTCCTAATCTCCTCAATGATGAACGTGCGTTATTTGATACTATGGAACGTTATCTAACTGTGTCAACATTTAGAAGAAAATCAACACGGTACTTTCCCGGAAAATGGTTTGTTTTGTTCGAGTGCTTCATAACTTTATTAATTTTCGTTTTGTTTATTTATTTGTTGCAGCGCTAGAAAAAATATGTGGCTCCAATTATTCCAAAACCCCGTATCTATACATTTTCATTTATTGTGTTTGCACTTATTTGGATTATTACTCTTTATTATGCTGCATTGAACTAGTTCATGTGTAATTGTGACATTTCTGTACGTGCCCATATATATGTATATATGCCTCTTTTTTTTTTTTTTTTTTTTGTGTGTGTGTGTGTGTGTGTGTGTGTGTGTGTGTGTGTGTGTGTGTGTGTGTGTGTGTGTGTGTGTGTGTGTGTGTGTGTATTATTTTTCCCGAGTTCTCTGCTGTTTCTGCTGTAATCGGTGCCAGGAGCCTAGTGAGGCATGTATAGACACGCCTTTTACTCCGGCACCATGAAAATTCATGCCTCATGTATTGTCAAAGCTGCAAATAAACGTCAAGCTTCAATTAATATTTTGTTGTTGTTTTTTAGTATGTTTGCGGGCATGTCATTAACGCTACCGCAATGCTTACCGAGGTTCTCGCTGGCGCTCCAAACAAACTCTAGTCGGTGATCTTTCTTGCGTGCTCTTAAATCCTGGAAGTCGAGTCGTCCAAAGAAGTACCCATCCATTCCCATCTGTAGAAAAACAAAAAAGGGAAGCTATATCCCTCGACGCGGTGGATTTGAATTCTTCAGAAATCACGAAAGGCTCTCAGAGAAAAGGAAGTAGAAAAAGAAAAGCTCAGGGTCGATTACATCGTTTAAAGAGCTAAACGCCACCACCATAGAGGTGAAAGTATTCGGTGCAAGTACTCTCCGTTACGTTTCATTGTTAGAGGGAGTACGCTGGACACCGGGGGACCTGCCTAGTCGAGAGCAGTGTAGTTGAACTACATGTACAGTCGTCGCGGATTGAAGTGAGATAATTTAGGGCTAAGTAATTCATATACTCTTGTTTCCACCGCCCTTAGTTCGTGTCACATCGACGTAAATTCGACTCGAACACTTACATCAGAGCCAGTGTTATTTTTATCAGCCAGTTTTGTAGTGACATGACCCGAATGAAATAATTGCGCTGATCTCGAATAATTACGCATACTAGTCGTATACTGATAGTTCTTATGTAGTGTTTAAATCCGCGAGAACTTCACTGCGGGTGAACAAATTGTGGACGTTTAACAAAGGCGGCGCGAGCTGTCGTAAAAGCCCAAAGATGACGCATGGACGGCTGGACAAAAGGAAGCGACGATACTTCTGTGCGCATAAATGAATGTCACTCTGCTCGGGGGATTAGATGATTGTCAACATTACTGCCACGAACCACTTCGTTTTTTCATGATTATAATGGGCGCCAAAGCTCGCGCCTAGTTCCCAAGCTACAAACGAAATGAAAAAGTAAAGCGACCCTAATGCAACACTTAGGTGTCTGAGAGTGGCACCAGCACTGACTGTGCTGGTAAATTTGTGATTAACTCTGGGCCATCCTCTTTTCATTCTCAGTCAATCTATTGATCCTTGCCCCCCCCCCCCCCGCTTCTCGAAAGCTTTCTGCGCCTAACGTTGTTTTGTACTGCCTCCAAGATCGGAAGCATTGCAAGCTTTCTGCACCTCGTCTGGTATTGCACTGCCCCGGGATCGGCGCACCTGTGAACATGCGTTGATTTCGTATGATGACGTCAGCACGTGACGCAATCTTATGTGACGTCGTAGGGACGTCAAGATGACGTCACAAATTATGGCGATCTGTAACGTCATTGTGGCGTCATCAAGTGGTAATCTCTGATCACGTGACCTTTTGAATCGCTCGTGTGACGTCGATGGTCACGTTTCTCGTTTGATGAGGGATGTATAAAGCTTTTGCCTTTTTGCCTAAAAATGACTCTTCGCTTCAACCACAACCATCAATTTCGCACCAGTTTAACGAAGCGTGTATACTAATTGCTGTTTATACTAATTTCTACCCTTACTAACGCTTTGATCTTAGCCACAGGCCCTGCCTTTCTCTCGTTTTATTATCTCTCTCTCTCTCTACTAATTTCTACTAGCTATATTTTATTTTCTTATTTTATAATTGTATTTTTATGACATACTAAATGTCCATTCTATTATATACAAACCTTATAGCTTAACCCAATCCATCCCGTTTATATACATTTTATCAAGTTTTTTGGACGACTCGCACCGGCGCTTGACGGGGCGGTCTCGAAACATAGCGAAGAGTGTCACTCGCTGCTCGCGCACTTAAAAATATGCGCCTTGTTCACCCCGAGCTCAGCACAACAAAATGTTGGTCTTGATTCATGATGTGAAAAGGCGCGACATAACGGCGCGCAGAAAGAAGGACACCGGACGACGCGCTACTAGGAAATGGCATGCTTTATTCAGGAAAACATATATTTATAACACAATTAATCCCGATAAACCAAACGAGACGACATAAGAAGATAAGACCACACTAAACACTCAGAACAATAATTTCACGTGTCATCTGAGAAAGGCCACCTCAGCTTCCTGCAGATTAAGCGAAGGATCGTATGCAACTTTGCCCCTCCCGACCGATATACCGCGTGTCGTTTCAGTCGCGCCTTTTCACATCGCCCCGAGCTATCTGCTGGCGCTACCGGTCAAATCGCCCATATATGACGTGGGAGATTCGGATAGCACGCAAACGACTGCTCCGGGCAACGCATCGCAAAATCGGATTGTATGTATATACATACGTCTTTTAAATTGAATAATTTAAGACGTTTATGTATCAAAGCTCACATTTCTTAAACTTTGTAAGACCTTTTTCGTTTGATGACGCATGCTCAAATTAACAGTGCTGCTCTTACGGCCAAAGCAAACAGGACTGTGTAAGGAGGTCAACCATCTACTTTTGTCGTAACAAACGGGTAATTTCTTGTACATCGCAAGCATGAACAAATAAAGCAGAATTAAACGGCGCTTGGTACGTTAAAAAATAGGCTTGTCCTAACAGTGGATGGAAACAAACTTATGCAGACATTCTATAAAATGACTTAAGCCTATTAACTTCGAGAATGACCTCATCGCGTCTTTCTCACCTGCGCCAGTAGGGAGGCGAATTCTCTGGAGTGACCGAAGGGATCAATCTGCCATCCTATCCTGGGCACGCCGCATTTTCCGAAGGTGTCGTTGAGCTTGCGCATGCCGTACGTCATTTGATCGATTACGTTGGTGTAGTGGACGCAGGCCTCGTCGTTCATCACCCAGCCGCCGCTGATAAACTCCAAGCGACCTGCGTGATGCGGGCTTTATAACGCTGTATACATGTTCATGAAACTTAATACCACAATTTTTAGACTTATCAGTTTATTGAGTGCTTGGAGCAAAATCGTTTCATGCCGGCGATGTCTGTAGTTAGAGCCCGGAATCTGTCGATATGCACTGGTTCCACTGTAATGCATTCTCTTTATAACGTTCACGCGGGCGCTGAGAATTTCAAAAAATGAGAAAAAAAAGAAGATGGCCTTATTTTTATGTCTCGTGCCGCCAATTTCCTACAGGGTGGGTGCCCTCCCAAGCGACTATGTACTTCGTTGTGCCGAGCACCTGGCCAGAAGTGCGCTTGTACCTATTTTACCAGTACGTACCTGGCGGCAGCAATTCTCTGCCTCCCAAAGCAACGGCGGATGCTCGACTATTTCACCAAGACTGTGGTGGGTTAAGGTGTGCCCAGGGGCCTTTACAGGACCTTATGGGGCAGGCCCGTAGTCGAGGCCCCCCCCCCCCGTAATTTTGGTGAAGTAGGTGTTTTTACCAAAAATAAATAATGAAAATAAGTGTTTTTCTCAAATAGTCATGGTTTTCAGCAAGTGCCTCCCCCCCTCCCCCGAAAAAAAATCCTGGCTACGAGCCTGTTATGGGGCCACCTTACCAGATGAGTACCCAAGAACAACCGAGCGCAAGGTCGGTGTACTCCTCTACCCCTTAGGAAAAACCGGTGGGTTTCCGGTCAGTAAAAATAAACGAAGCTAGTAGCTTCCGCTCTGCCGTTGCTCATCAGAGAAACTTGCTGCTCTTCGGAAAAGAACACTAGCCAGCCGTCATGAATAGGTGACCTGTCTTTTTGCGTGGAAATAAAAACAGAGCGCAAAAAGACGGGACACAAGAAACAAGAAGGCGGAACGTGTCCCGTCTTCTTGTGTCCCGTCTTTTTGCGCTCTGCTTTTATTTTCAGGCAATGCACCAACTCGCCCAGCAACGCATTCTATTAAGCAATTTTTGAGTGGAATTCGAGTAACCGAGGTAAAAGATAAACGTTACCAGACTGGACGAGCGCGTTGAAGCGTTCCTTCTTGGTCTCGTTGAGCCTCTTCCACCAGAGGTTGAAGAAGCCTGTCTCCACGAAGATGAATCGCCGGCTCGGGTCATTCTCCAGTTCGTTCAGCACGCTCTCGAATATATAGCGGACGCCCACGTTTGCGTAATAGTTCTTGGCTGCAGAAAAATGTGTATATAAAGAAACAATAATGGCGTCAAGGAAGAGTGTGCCGGATACAGATGACGCTACCAAAGCGGCATCGAAAGTCTACGCATCATTAAACGCCTCCAATGCTCGTTTCTAGAGGACTGGAACCAACCGAAAGGCGAAGCACAGAGGAGAAAAGTGGCACACACATCGATTGGACTAACAACTGTCAGTTGTTAGTCCATGTGTGTGCCACTTCCTTCCTCTGTGCTTCGTCTTTTGACTGGTTCGAATGCTCAAGAACACGTACCAGCTGACCCAGATCACAACTCCTCTGCCTTGCTCGTTACGGCCGTTCTGCTCGGTTTCGCGCGAGAAATTAATCACGACGTTTAAAGATGATTACAACGAGCAGATTAAGAGCGCCGTAGCTTTCCCTCCTTTCGTGCCAATCCAGATGTGAGGGAAATATAAGACCCTGCGCCGACGGTTGGCTCAGACCTTCGCCGTCTTCATCGTCGCTTATGTCGTGGTGCATAACTGCAGTCATTTGGTGCGGTATTCAGTGAGAAAGTGGGGTCTGTCATGAAAAATGCGAAATTCATATATTCAACATTCATGGATGACATGCTGTACAATCTCGCACAAAGGCTGCCCTGCCACGGTGGTCTAATGGTTATGGCGCTCGACTGCTGACCCGAAGGTCGCGGGATCGAATCCCGGCCGCGGCGGCTGCATTTTCGATGGAGGCGAAAATGTTTGAGGCCCGTGTACTTAGATTTAGGTGCACGTTAAAGAACCCCAAGTGGTCGAAATTTCCGGAGCCCTCCACTACGGCGTCTCTCATAATCATATCGTGGTTTTGGGACGTTAAGCCCCAGATAGTATTATTATTATCGCACAAAGGCAATATTTTCTGGCGACTTGGCGATAGATGCGGCGTGCTTCGTCCGTGTTCGCGGGTACCATTACCTTTCAACGTTGTCATCGCCTAATCCTCGCTGGATTACCATTTTAGTTCTTGCTCAAAGCCAGCTAAAGTTTCCTGTCGACAAATATTTTTTTTCTTTTTTTTTCTCAAAGGGAGAGAGCGAAAGAAATCCACCTGACTAACCTGTATGGGAGGCTGGGAGGGGGGCACACTGTTGTATCTAGTGTCAGGCCCGTAGCCAGGAATTTTTTCCGGGGGGGGGGGGGGGGCACTTGCTGAAAACCTTTACTTTTTGAGAAAAGAACCTATTTTTATTATTTATTTTTTAAAAACACATACTTCACCAAAATTTCGGGGGGGGGGGCTATCCCCCCCCCTGGCTACGGGCCTGTCTAATGTACATCGTCAAAGCCATTACTAGCATAAGAACGTACCAGAAAAGCTTGACGTTGGACGTATTACGTAAGCCTGATGGTCAATAGCACACAGCCCTTGCAAAGAAAGTATAGTGCGAATTTCGTCACGAACTTTGAATAGGAGCGTCAGCAACGTCAATCTTACTGCATCGCGCCCTCCTTTCACCCCATTGCCACTGTAACGACTCACAAATGACATGGCCCCAAAAGCTGACGCATTCCGGTCAGGTCGCTTTCGTTCCCTTATTGTTCTTTTTAACACGAAAGTGTTTTATGGCGGGGTACACCAAGACTTTCATGACGTATTTCCGTCACGGAAATACGTCAGCAAAGTGCACAAGATCAGATGGCAAAGAAAAAACTAGAAGAAGGAAGTTTCGTATACGAGAGGCGTGCCCGCGACTTCTCGGTGCACGACGATAGGCGACGGACGCTCTAACTACTGCGCCATGGTCACGCATGCAGGAGGCTTCACGAACGCGCCTTTTATCTCCCACACTTACCTCTCACAGTGCTTTTTGTTCGCGGGGGGGGGGGGAGGGGATGTAGCCGTCTGGGAGCAGTAGAGTGAAGTAATGCATGACCTCCTCGATTAGCTCCGGCAACGCGCCGTTGCACCGTTGCTATACCTTTGCTACAGCTGTCCCATTCGGCGCGTTTCGAAAAGAAGTGTAATTTTATCAACGCCTTAAACCGCGCGGTGGCGGTTTTAGCCCAATCCTCCCTCATAGCATCCACACATCCACACATATTAAAGAATAGCTCTGCGACGCTCACCTGGCTGTCACACCACTCGAACAGTGAGAAATCCGAGCCGGACTACAGGAGAGGCGCGACGCGCCTCGCGTTTCGCGTCGCGTTTCTAGCCCGGCCGTGGTGTGATCTTTCTGTTAACTTTAACATTCCGCGGGATGGCGACCTTAGCCCAAGCTTAGTAAAGAAGCTCAACGTCCATTATCCGACGCTCTTCTGGCTCTCACACCGCTTTCTCTGATTACGCTCTCCCCGTGCGAATGGGACGGCCTGAGCAACACTAGCAACGGCGCGTTACCGGAGCCAATCTTGGAGGCCACGAGTAATGCATCATGACACTAACGAGCACTGACTGCGAGCATTTCAGTAGTCTCAGCGCGGCGGAGGCTTTCGCTTCAATATTGTAGAAAACTCTATGGTCGATGAAATGCGGCGTCCACGGTGATTCAATTCGGTGACGACGCACTTACGCGATTCACCTTTCGCGTCAGCGTGTGACGCCTCCCCGTCAGCGTAGGACCGCTTCCAGATGGACTAACGGTGTTTCGCTCCCGCCTACAGCTTCGAGTGCACTAGCAATGACTACTAAGGGAGCGCACGCCGTGGCGTTTCTCTCCTCAAATGACAACGCTTTGAAAGAGTGCATATCGAGTTAGTGTTTATTATGTGCATGTTGAAGCCATCTTTGCGCGCGATTCACCATATGCTGAGTCCAGTTGTATGTTAACTACTATACAGCTACCACAAAGGCTTAATCATGTTCATGGACGTTAGTCGTCGGGATGGAGATGTGCCACCAGGCGTCAACCTGGGCGCGCCCAAATCGAGCGGTGCTATAGCTGCCAAATACCAATAGACACTGTGAAAGCTCTCGTATATCAATGTATAATAAACACTCAACTACTTCTGCGAGGACGCGTTTCACTTTCATGTTATACCAATTCCTATGACGGAGGGATCAACCATGTCTTTTTTTTTTATACAGGACAATTAAATATAGGCACCGACCACGCAATTCATAAAATTCTTATTGTTTCTTATTATTGCACCGGTGGTGCAAGTGCGCACTCTAGCACTTCTCACACTCTGCTTCTTATTATTCTTTTTGTTTATCCTTTTCGAAGATACACGAACTAGAGTACTTTTTTTTTCCTTTTTTTTTTGTTAGCTCGGTGCCAATGAAACCAAACTCTGGTAACCAAAATCTTGTCGTGGTGCAAATGAATGTACAACGGAATGATGGCGAAGATGTAGCGCATGGCAAGGACTCTAGATAAGTATAACGCAATGATTCTATTACAATGCTCTTCCTTCGCACTCTACGTCGGCAGGTAAGTGGCGTTACACCCACGTTATCAATGGGATCGGCCATCCTTGAATGGCAAGTGATGCGAAAGCAACAACAACAGCAACAACAACAACAACAACAACAATAATAATAATAATAATAATAATAATAATAATAATAATAATAATAATAATAATAATAATAATAATAATAATAATAATGATGATGATGATGATGATGATGATGATGAAATATACTCTGGGCTTTCACGTGCCAAAACCAAGATATCATTATGAGGCACGCCGTAGTGGAGGGCTCCGGGAATTTCGATCATGTGCGGTTCTTTAACGCGCACTGACATCTCACAGTACACAAAGCAATAAGAATAGAGCAAAAGGAATCGTTGCATTACACTTCCGGGTAATTAACCATTGACCCAATTCATTTATCAGACACCTGAAAGCCCTTTCTATATTGACTTAGTGTATATATACTGAAAAATTTCGCGGAGGATTTGAACCCCCCCCCCCCCCCGCCGGCTATGCCCCTGGCACTTTCCTCTTAACGCCGAAAAAAATTTAACGTGGAAACGCTGTAGCGAAATAAACAATTCGACCAAATGTGTCTATCTACTAAGTTGTACAATTATTTTTTCATTGAAAGCTTAGTTTTTAAAGTTATACTTAGAGTTAGCACTTTGGAATTTATTAATTAGACAAGTTTAATGTATAAAAATATCGATGATAGTTACCGCGAACAATACCGTGCTTCTCGCAGGCACCTTGAGCACGCCTGCTTTGTGCATCTTAGCTGCGACACACAGTGTGGTCGTTGCTTGCACTCGGCAGGATCGTAATCAAATTTAGCGTCTATTTCATTAGCTGGCGACGTCAAAGCTGCTTTCTTATCTTTTCTCACTAACAAGCTGGTTTGGCCGAAATGAAACGCATTCAGCTAACGCCGTGCGATGTGAGTATGCATAATGCTGAGTAGGAGACTTCACGTAAAGTAATTAGGTCATGGAGAAGGCTGAAATTTGTCAGGTGACTCTAGTCTTTTCTTTTCTTTTTTTTTTTTCACAAGGCTGGTTGCGTTCGCAGCTCTTAGTGGCATCGGATATGGCCTTGTATATACCTCTTGAATAGAACGGCGCCTGCAAATTATCTTGCAACACAAGTGAAAGCACCGCCGCATTGCGATAATTACGCAAAACTAAACGAGCGCAGCTGCCGGTGAATGTGTCTCACCACATACAACGTATAACAAGTGTTGTTCTTTTTTCTCGACGGCTTTTAAAAATGGACGCACAGTCATACGCATATACGACATTATCACGGTGGCCGCAACGTAACGTCAAAAAATATTCTTTCCGCGACCTCGAATTATGCATAAAGTAATACATTTAGCGACCATCTTTCTTGCATTTTCGGCGAAGTGCCAAGTAAAATCTGCATGCAAAAAAAAAAAAAAAGAGCTCGAAGCTCGCGGAAGCACGACTGTTGCAGCGATGCCCTTCGCATTAGAGCGCAATGATTTTGCCAGAGCTTCTTTCTTTCACTCTTTTTCACGCGTGCAAGCACATGAGCATTGTGCGCAAGAGTGCGCATAATGATAATGCGTTTTTGCGAAAAGTAGTTGTTTTTGCAAGTGACCATCGAGTTGTGTAGGCGAAGAATGTTTCAACCGCTTTCTGTACAGCTTGTTTGAACAATCAATTTTCATTTCTTGTTCTTTTTTTTTTTCGAGCCGTCTTTTTCCCGACCGTTGAGTTATCCATCTTGAAGCGGTTGTTTGTTCTTCACGTCTGCAAACAATGCGTACTAAACCTTTGAGGTACACAACACGGCCGGAATAAGCGGGCCGCCTTTATACTTCCGCCACGACCTCTCATTTTTTTCAAAGTCGAAATCCATCTATGTCTCATGGGCACGTGACCTTGAGCGAAAAGCCTGCGTCTATGCGAAATCGTACTAGAAGTCACATTACCACCCGCATGGCTCCTGGCGTGAAAGCTGTGCGCTCACTTGGTCTTTGGGGGAGTTCGCGTGTCAAAAGGGGGGGGGGGGGGGGGGGTGAAGAAAAGACAAAGAAAAGAAAAGGGGCGTTCGCATGATATAAGCGCCCAGTAAAATGGCCGCATCGGCTGGTTTTCGCCTTCCAGTCGCCTTAGGCGAACGCATAAGGGACGACGTGTGTCTCCGTCACATCAGCTTGTCGATGCGCATGGCAGGCTGACTATACATGGGAAGTACAGTATACGCGATGCGCAGCGCCTGTAGGGGCGCCACTGAAAGCCACGTAGCGGCGGCCGTTGGAACCGCTGGTGGGTCGCGTAGCACTAGCAGACGCCTCATTTCACTGCAAGCATGACGCAAGTGCGTGCGTGCGATTTGCCGCTTGTGCGCGTCCCAGATAATTACTTTTGCGGCGATAGTGTGCGCAAAGAAGCTGCACTTTGTAATAGTGGACATGTGTCCGACGTCACAGCTGTGTTGGACGAAAATGTCACCATACGCGCCAAGTGTTTGCCACAGACAAGCGTCAACAAGTTTCCCTACGAAGTGGAGCTCATCGTAAGTACACCGCTTTCTTTATAACGTCCCGATCACTAAGCCTGCATGAGTTGATGCATGAACCAACGTTATTTTCTCGACACAGTAGCTTCGTTTACGTGCCATGTGTTCATATAGTAGATTTTGAGAGAGCGCTGTCGCACTGGCGCATGGATTTCACGGGTGGGGCCACGCGAAGGGTCAGCGTTGGTAAAACTTTGAAACCAGCACGATAAACTTGTGAAAAAATATCTTGGCAGCTTGCGCTAGTGGCGCGGGACTGAGTCACTGCGGAGCAGGTGGTCACCTAGCTTGTCATAGCAGCTTGGCTACGTATTTGCTGGGTGTGTTCAGATAAGAACGTCGGTGCATGTCTGTCGACCCCTGTAATTTCGCTGAAAAAAATATATTTTGTTGTCTATAAGTGAAAGCAGGCGTATTCTTATTATTCGACCTTTCTTAAGCGAATTGAGCTGTTTCTTGTTTATGTTCTTTCTTTTTTGAGGGAGGGGCGAGCGCGGTCGGGCTGCAGAAGCGCCGTTTGTGCCGCCACGCAGCGTCTGCGTTATCACGTTACTGACGTGCCATAGGATCCTCTCAGTGGATCCTCTCAAGCCACATCCTTTGTGAGCCGTACGCAGGCACCGGTAATCGCATCCCAGTGCCATCATTAGGTAGAATGCAGCCGATTTCGTGCAGCACACGTGTGATTCCACGGCGCTTTTGTAAAGGAGCCGTCACCTGCCCCACATTCTCTGGCATTGCGCCATTCTTTTTTCAAGAGAGCCTATACAGCATCGCGTCTTATCAGTAATACCAACCACATCTGCATTGTAGCGTCTACAATGCAGGCGAGGCAACCAAGTGTAAACGTAGCAGCGTTCGCTGAAGACGTAGCCACATAAATGGAGAAATAAAACACGGTAATCGTTCTAACACTGCCGTAAACAAAGCGCGATTGCTTGCCTTCTACGTCGTACAGCCGCAATCCACCGCTGCCGTCGCTCTCGCTCATGAAATAGCACCGGAAACCTGTAGAAGTGCGTTCCTGGTGATTTTTTCTGTGTGTTTGAGCAGCCGACAACGCAGCAGTTATTTTTCGACATCGCTGAGGCCTAACAGAGTCGTTTAATGACGATGAAAACATACCCATCCATGCACTCGCTTAGACGCTCGCGGGAACACTGCTCGCCGGAACCCATCAGCGCTTCCGAGCCGTGGCGGCAGATGGCGTCGTCGGCGCTTTGCGCATCGCCTATAGGCGATGCGCAAAGATGAGCAAAGGCGATGCGCAAGAATCACAATGCACATGAGATTGTTATTACTAATAAGACGCAATGCCTAAGCTGTCTTGAAAAACGAATGGCGCGAAGCGCAATGCCAGAGAATGTGGGGCGGGTGATGGCTCCTTTACAAAAGCGCCGTGGAATCACACGTGTGCTGCACGAAATCGGCTGCATTCTGCCTATTGATGGCACTGGAATGCGATCATCGGTGCAGAATGTTCGGTGTGCGCTTCTGCGCCGATGATGACAAGTTTATCGTTTATTTTTTCACAAGTTTATCGTGCTGGTTTCAATGTTTTACCAACGCTGACCCTTCTCGTGGCCGCACCTGTGAAATGTATACGCCGGTGCGACAGCGCTCCCTCATTATCTACTATGTAAACACATGGCACGTAAACGAAGCTACTGTGTCGAGAGAAAACGTTGGTTCACGCGTCAACGTATGCAAGCATTAGTGATCGGAACGTTATGATGAAAGCGGTGTACTTACGATGAGCTCCACTTTGTAGGGAAGCTTGTTGACGCTTGTCTCTGGCAAACACTTGGCGCGTATTGTCGTCTCACACAGCTGTGACATCGGACACATGTCCACTATTACAAAGTGCGGCTCCTTTGCGCACACTATCGCCGCAAAAGTAATTATCTGGGACGCGCACAAACGGCAAATCGCACGCGCGCAAATGAGGCGTCTGCTACGCGACCCACCAGCGGTTCCAGCGGTCGCCGCTACGCGGCTTTCAGTGGCGCCCCTACAGGTGCTGCGCATCGCGGATAGCATACGAGGACATAGCGAACTCGCACGGCTGGGTTTCGGTCCTTTTCCATCTAGCGTGCTTGAACGTTCGTAGTGCGTCTTTCGACGGATGTAGAATGTTTTGCGACTGTCTGTCAGCGTAGTCAGCGAGCAAGTTTTAGCGTACCAGCCAGATGACTAAAAACCAGCGAAATAATTGGGGAACCTTCCTCACATCTGAGCTGTGAAGTTCAGCACGGTGCGTGGATATTTTCACCGTTAAACTATAGCATTATTGGATTACGATGGAACTTTTGAACTTGATTATTTATTTATTTATTTATTTATTTATTTATTTATTTATTTATTTATTTATTTAAGATGTTCTAGGCTCTCCAGGTCTATATAAGAGAGGGTACATAAAATACCGAGGGCTTCTAATTAGCAGAAAACAACAACAACAAAATACAAAGCACAATGTAACCGTAGAAGCAACAATAACAGTAAACACATATTAAAGAGTAAAGAACTGCAGATTTTAACATTTCATTTTGAGGATATTTCAACCTTGATTACATTTAAAAGTAAAAACAGAGTACGAACAGAAACCTCTGGTCACGTGATCTGCGTGACGCCCCCCTACTACTACTACTACTACTACTACTACTACTGCTGCTACTACTACTACTACTACTACTACTACTACTACTGCTGCTGCTACTACTACTACTACTACTGCTGCTGCTGCTGCTGCTGCTGCTGCTACTACTACTACTATTACTACTACTACTACTACTACTACTACTACTACTACTACTACTACTACTACTACTATTACTACTACTACTACTGCGACGACGACGACGACGACGACAACGGTACAGGGTAGACTAAGACAGCTTCGCTTTAAAAACAAGGACTTGTGAATGCGAGACCAGTGCGAGCCACTTCAGGCGCACTTTGAGGGGAGGGCTCCTCTTTACTGCTGGAAAGCTCCATAAGGTACATGATCTGCCCAAAAATGCCCCCACCTCCCCGAAGGGAATCGTGAGGAAATGCGAATGCATTTCTTGCGCCGAGAGTACACGGCGCAGTAATTTTAATGGCGTAAAACTGGACACATCGACGCCCTCAGGTGTCTCCCTTTTGGACGCCTCTTTCAACGAACGCTTCCTACGTGCATTCGTAATCACCTCAGGGATGTTGCCGCCGCCTTCAACGCAGCACAAACGCGTTTAGAACGCGCTGTTTTCAGGCTGTGCCAAGGCAGCACAAACGCTACAAACGCGTTTCAAACGCACTGCATTGAGGCGGTGGCGCAGGGAGGAGAGAGAGTGAACGGCGAGAGAAGGAGCGGCGAAGCACTGCACCTACCCTCTCGTACACTCTCTCCACACACGCAGGAGCTCCGCCGAGCTCCCACGATGCGAGCGCCCTCACACGCCAGAGCGCGCTCCTCCTCTCCACTCACTCTCCGCTACTCTGCCCGCACCACCTGCTCCGGTTGCTAGGGGCGAGGATAAGCGCGCGCGCCCGCAGCTGTTGCTATGGGAGAGGGAGTGAGAGCGGAGAGGCGCGCGGACAACGCCGGATGCCTTACATAGCCCGACTAAGAAATGCATTCGCATTTAAAAGTGAAAGAAATGAGTACCCGTAGCGGCACAAGCGTTCTCACGTTGCATGTGTACGTAAGAGCAGAAACCAGTCAACAGTCACGTCGGACACATCATTATAAGAGAAGGTTGTCGGCGAAAAGAAAACAACGCTTACACGAACGATAGCATTTGTGAATCAGGCCAGAGAGGAGGAAGGTGAAGGTAGGAGAGAAAGTTAACTCACTTCCATAGAAGTATTGGTCAACCGTCTTTAGCCATCCCAGATCCATGTGCGTGTGGGCCAGCACGTGGACGTTCAACATGCCCGGTCTGATCGCCGGACAGCTCTGCGAACAAAATCAAAAAGAAATGAAGATAGCTCAGAAGTTGCAACGATTCACACGACTCATGTCACTCGTATATAAACCTATAGTTCGGGCTCATGCAGCTCGGGATGCACAATACAGTGGAAGAAATAGCAGAGGCACAAGAAAGAGCCCAGCTCATTAGACTCTCCACCACGCGATCAGGACGGCACATCCTCACACGGATTGGTATACCAATTACCAGCGATAGATAACAACCATAAAGAAATTCCCAACGATCTGAGGGAGAATATAACAGTTCTGCCTGTTCCAAGGAATGTTCACCCCATTCATAATGTGAGCAGAAGGCAAGCCAGAGCCAAAACCCTGCTAGAAAAAGCTAAAAATCAGGCTGAAGAATGTTCGTTTGTTGACGCGGCTTTCATGTCCAATAAACGAGCCTTCACAGTAGTACTTGTGAACGGCGAAGGTGAACTCGTCGACTCGGCTTCCACCTACGCCACAGAATCAGAAATTGCTGAGCAAGTAGCCATCGCACTGGCGCTTTTAGACCCAAATAGATCGAAGATTCACAGCGATTCTAGGGCAGCCGTCCGAGCATTTGCCAAAGGAGTTATTTCCAGACAGGCTCTGGCAATTCTTAAGGGAAAGGTAATCAAATCACACACGATCATCTGGTTTCCTGCTCACATGGGAGAAATCAACGGTGCTCCCGCGAACCTCAACGAATCTGCCCACAATGCTGCACGAGGACTTGCCAACCGTGCAGCCACAAGGCAAGAAGATGCTGAGGCTTCAGAATGCAGGGATCACCTCCTCTCTTACCACGAGCTAACAAAGCACTTCTACCTAGGACGCAGGGTCTTGCCCCCTCCGCACAGTAAACTAAATAGAGCACAGGCCATTACGCTAAGGCTCTTACAAACAAGAACCTATCCGAACCTGCTGTTAATTAGCCAGATTTATCCGGAGTTCTCTACTCCTACAACATGCCAAACATGCCACGAAACCATAGATCTCACTCATATGCTCTGGCGTTGCTCCGCGTTACGCAGGGACAAGGAAAACACTGAAGAGCGGTGGGACGCAGCTCTGCGCAGTCCGACATTAGAGGGACAATTATGGGCAGTCCAACGGGCCCGCGAAGCGGCCGAAAGGCTATAGGTCTTTCGGTCCCAACGCGGGAGCGGCCCGCTTCGGGCTAGGAAACTAGAACGACCTATTGGATCACAATAAAGTTCTTTCATCCATCCATCGGGAAGAAGTGGCATGCGGTGAACCAATGAATAAAAAGTACTTAAAAAGAACCAATAATAAAAAGTAATAAAAAGCAAGAGACGAAGGCCGTTAGTCCATCAAGGCCGAGGCCCGCTCATCTTGACGGACTGTGACACGCAGTCTCAAATCATGAGCGGCACAGCTAAGAGACGCTCTTGAATTCTGTCGCATTGTTCCAGCGCTCATGTATAGGACTTAATGTTCGAAGATAACAAGGCAACGAAAGATGCAATGGGAAATAACAGCTGAAATGTTGCAATAGAGGAGAACTCCAGGAATGATTACAGAGCGATCGCCGATAGATGGTGTTCTGTAGCTCATCCTAACAAGAAGTAGCGAAGTAAGGCAGGGAATGTAGAGCGTAGAGAAGGTAACCGATGACTCGCCGTGGTGGTTGTACGGCGTTACGATGCTAAGCACGAGGGTGAGGGTTCAATTCCTGGCCACGGTCACCGCATTTAGATGGGGGCCAACTGTGAAAACAATTTCGCGTAATTATATTCAAGTGCAAGTTAACGAAACCTGTGTAGTCATGATTAATCCGGAATCTCTCATTATATACGTACATCAAAATAACACCGTGGCTTTGGCACGTAAAAACCCAGGAATTTAATATGGCAACCTATAGCTTTTTATAGTAACAGCAGGGCTGTCAAAAGAAGGAAAACACCTTCAAGGACAGCACTAGATAATGAGATTGCGTGAAGTGATTGGAAACACTGCAGTGACCTGAAAAAGTCAGCCGACGCTCGACATGGGAGCTTATGTCAGAACTCTGCAGGAGAGGCCTTCATCTTGCAGTCCACATAAAATGCAATGTTTACGATCAATAAGTCAAATGCTTTGCTGGTTCGTCATAATAGTGACTACGATAAAATACGGTTACACCAACCTAATTTATACACCGTTTCAGCTACGAGCGAGTATGCTCAATCAGTTGTACGACTTGCCGCCGTTGCCTCGCTGTACAGTGTGACTAAAAGGACGCGCGCTTTATATCAGACACGTTCTATCTATCTATCTATCTATCTATCTATCTATCTATCTATCTATCTATCTATCTATCTATCTATCTATCTATCTATCTATCTATCTATCTATCTATCTATCTATCTATCTATCTATCTATCTATCTATCTATCTATCTATCTATCTATCTATCTATTTTGTTGACAATATTTACCACACGAAGTAGCGTCGTTTCATTTTCATATTTAACTGAAAAAGGAATTATGCAAAAAGTAAGAGGTAGCCAGTGCAGCCCTTTATACACCATCTTATCTAAAGCTCCAAACATATTTATCTTTGCTTTAATACATGTATTTTCTATTTGCATTTCCATGTCACTTCCTGCAGAATCTCTAGAGGATCTTTCTTCCTATACTGTTCGCATTACAACGACTCGCCCGGCTGCTCAACGAAGTGGGCTTTAGTAAGTCAAAAGCATCATCTCACTAAACAAAATCTCAAAGAGGAAAAAAAACGAAAACAAGAACAGGGAGTTTGAGCGAACGAGCTAAACTGCATCGCTGAACACACAACGCGGAAAGATAACGGACACACCGGGCCCTGCGTGCTTCTTGGATATCACTCATCAGCACGTGCAAGAGAGTTCCTGCGACAGCCTATCGCGTACGCGAGGCATCGCTTTCACCTCCGACGGCGCTCGTTATCTGATTGCTGACATCCTAAACAAAGTTGCAAGTGCTGACAACACTCCGCAAAAGCTCTAGCAGAGCAGACATGTCTGGTGCATTTTTTCTTCCCGCCTGCTTTCCTCTCTTCTTTGCATCCTTGCAAGCGCACTCTATCAGGTCCGGTATCCCTGCTACTGCAGTTGCAGCGCCCCCAAGCCTGGCACATCGTTTCTGTTTGGGTATTCACTGGTCCACCTGGTGGATGCACCTGCTCGGGGCCTCGTGTTTCAAAAAGACGTCAAAAAAAAAAAAAAACCAACGACATAGAGCTGCGTACAGCTGAGAAATGGCATACAAAGATAATGCCGGAGCACATTTTTAGTTCAAATTATTCCGTTACGATGACTAACAACAATGCGCGAACACCTTCAGCAACTACGTTCATCATGCATAAAGACGCACTTTAGTCGAGGCAAGCGTATATATTTCATGACGTGAAACAATATTTCTCAATAATTTGCAGCTGTTATATATATGATCCCATTGAGGGCCCTTCATAGGATGTCAGTACCTGCGACAAACGTCTTGGTATATTGCACTCCTGTGAGAGCGCAGCACGCCAAATATGGCAAACGCTCCAGAACATTGTCTTGAACGTTACTCCACCATTCAAGACGACGTCGTTTCTTTATTCAATTCTCTCGTTTCCTTGTCTTGGTTCGTACTATGGTGGTCAGGTCAGTCCAAGACTGAACTACGTCTCCGTTACACTACAGACGTACAGTGAATTGCATCCACTCACCTCGTATCCACACTTCTGATCCGTGTGTCCCTTGGAAGGCGTCGAGGACACGGGAGCTCTCAAGAAGACGGCTGCTGCCACGGCGATGACTTGCGTTAGCTTCATGGTGGACCCTTGATTCTAGGCGTCGAAGGAAGTGAACACCCTCAAGGGTATTTATCGCCTGCCTACGCTCACAACAGCCGCCTGCAGCCGTCGTCCCTGCCGAAGTACACAAAAGAAGGACAAATAAAGAAACAGCAGCGATTTCGGTGCAACACGCGTTCGGAGGTGCTCGCTGCTGTGCTCGTAATCAGGCCTCGATGAAAGCAGGGCGGTCGTGGGCGGCAGTGAACTCGAAGCAGCCAGCTGACAAGGGTCGGCGGCTTCAAGTTTCGCACTCGTAATCAGATCTGAGCGATAAGGAATGGTGTTTCGGAAGGAGTGTACGTGCTTTATCGTATAGGGGTGTGGAGGTCGAGTCGAGGTGTGGGGAACCCCCACCCTCCAATAGGAAGAAGCCGCTGGTGGCCTACAGATGTCAAAGTTGCTGCAACGGCGATGCATAAATGCCTAAAGCAATCAGCTGACTAGCGCAGGGGTGTTTCTGGGCGGACGTGTGCCGCATTATCGGGGGCCTCTCTATTGTTTCCATCCGGTAAAGCTGATCGAGAGTGACAGCGAAGGTCCACGACAACGCCAATCGGCGTTGTCTCAACGGTCGTCTGGTCTACAGTAGTGGGAGGAGAAATGGTTGCATGTGCACGTCGGCAGACATCGGAGTGATAATGAGACTGTTCACCTATATTCAGTGATGCAAAGTTTTCGTTTGCTTCTTGCTATACAGGCATTATATGCGTTACCTACAGTATATTCGCTCTACTGTGTAACCCATTGCAGTGGAATCTCGTCGATACGATTCTGCATAATACGTGTTTCGGCCTAATACGTTTATCTTTTTGTTCCCGGCCAACGTCCCTTGGAAATAATGCATTTTTATGCGCTTAATACGGTCATATTTTTGCCCAAAATTAGATAATACGACCGTGAAAATTGATCTTGACCGATATATTCAGAAACCCTGCAATATTCTAGCAAACCGCATTCCTGCAAACCGCATTCCAACAAGCCACGATCTGCACGTTGCAGAGCCGCTGAGGCCGCAGCAGTGTCGGTATTGTGGCGAAAAGGTCGCTGCCAGGCGCGGATGTTGCGTCGAATGATGACAATGATGCGCCAGGCGCAGAATTTCAGAGGAATTCAGAAGAATACTTTTCAGAAGAATTTGCTCCTAGACGTTGAAAAGAAGAAACTGCAGAGTAAATTGGCTAGCTACTGCAATGTGGCTCAATAAAAGTGAGTTGCTGACGGAGTATGCATATTTTCCTCCTTTTTTAACCCCTTTGGTTAATACGATTTTTGCATAATGCGTTTTATTTTCCGGTTCCCGTGAGAAACTTATGAGAGAAATTCCACTGTATATGCTAGGGCGAATGCTTGATACTCTACAGCACACTCTACCACTCTTCGCAGTGTTGTATACTTTGAATGATTAGCAAGCTGAGTGCCTTATTTTCACACGAGCTACCAGTCGTGCTTTGTGGAGCTTTCGTAAGAGTTACAAAAAAAATAGAAAAAAAAAGTTACTGGTGCTTCCAGTTAGTGCCACTCCGTGATTACCTTAGAGAAAAGATAACGCATCAATGTATTATCATAACACACGGACGCTCACACTGGGACAGAAAGTTATATTTCACTTCTCCACTAGCGAACTCTGCCATCATGACCAGAGACAGTGCTATCAATTTAATTTATATCGCAGTAATATGAAACTTGCATTCAGAATACCTTCTCGTTTTTTTTTTTATCTAAGTGTTGTCCCCGGTACAGCGATAAACTAGTTTTCATGTCGGCCGCTATCATGAGTGGCGGACGATCAAGCACCGGCCTGTCAGAAAATGCTGTTTTATATGACAGCTGTTTCGTGAATGCAGCCATTGGCTCGCGTTGGACTTGCGCTATGGACAAAATTTAGCTCAGATGAAGTTCGAAAAAACAAAAAAAAATAGATTTGTTTCTGCGATGACGTGTCAGACAATGCAGGTTTGGGACAACTATTTAGCGAAGGCAGACAGCCAACCGCAAACAGCTCTATAGCGAACGAACCTCATTGCGAAATTGGCCCCAAGGAAAGTAAGACCAGATATCAAAAGGTAAGGAAAACAGAGACATCTTAAAGTATAAAACCATGCCTCCTTACCTAATTTATTTAGTCACGGTGTAATTTGCAGTAGCAGTAAGACTGTAAGCTAGCTTGCGTGCTCTACCCTATATTACTATATAGTTCAGCAAGTCGGGTGACCAGCTCGACTGAACGTACGGGCCTTTTACACGCGGCGAAAAGTAATTCGACAGCTTTTCCTAACGTTCTGGCGTGAATGCGCGCTTTAAAAAGAAATAACGTTGTTTGTCGCTCAGGGTTTTACTGGGAAGAGAACAAGGCCACAAGCAAGACGAAAGACGCAATTGTAGCGCCGTCTTTTGTGGCATAACCGCGGTTCATATGTACAGGGAGCATCCTGCTTTTGATGCATGTAATGTACAATGCGTGGGCCCCATGCATGACTCATGCATAAACTTTGCTGCTTGGCTCAGTAGGCCAAACATTTCTGCATAACGAGTTTCAGTGGACATACTTCGTGACAACTTGAATACTTGAATTTAAGATTACATTAAACGCGTGGCAAAGAATCTTGATTTTCCTTGCGATTCAGGACTTACAATAAAGTTTCGCATCCATCCATCCATCCATAGGCTCCCCAGCTTTTTTTTAATTATTATTTCATAACACCCCTAAAGGCCCCCGAATTAGGGGTATTAAATAGCGGAAAGGGGTATTGCATAGGGCTTTGGTCAAAGCTTCGCGAAATGTGCAGCGTCAGTACGGCAAACATGTCATTGTATCTTCCAACGCTAGGCCAAGTGAGCGAAAGCTTGTGCAGGTGCTGCGTGCGCCGATACGCCAACAACAGTGTTGAGCAACAGTTATGCCATGCAAGCGTTGCAACATGGTGTGCTTTAAGAAGAAAACAAGATTTAACTTCGGCTACGGCAGCAGGCAACGATAACGCTTTCTGCTGCTGAGCGAGAAAATTTATCCTTGTCGAGAAATAATCCTGGGGATTCGGGAACTGAACACCCTGTCTCAGAAAGCGTCGTTTTAACAAATTTTTTAGGGTGCGCTAGAATTAGCACAATCGCATGAAAACTCAGTTTGCCTCTAAATTGTATATGTACAGAAAGTATATATGTAGATATGACGAAAAAAGTGTGGAGAATCGAAAATATTACATGCGGTGGATTTCTTTTGCATTTTAGCTGTGAAAAAAATTAGTTGTGTTTAAATATAATCACGAATCAACGCTTGAGGACTTGCCATAGACTTCAGTTCGCTTGGAACACTGAGCTTTTATAATAATAATTTCCACGCCGTAGTGGAGGGCTCCGGAAATTTCGACCATCTTGTCTTCTTTAACGTGCACTGACCTCGCACAGTGCACGGGCCTCCAGCATTTCGCATCCTTCCAAATGGGACCGCCGCGGCCGGTATCGAACCCTTGATGGTGATATTACATGTACTCGTGCATCAATATACACGCCACTCTCGAGAACTGGTTCAGAAAGTGCAGCCAAATTGAAGAGGCCTATAGATCGCTGCGCGGTGCAACGTTACACATGGACACGCGAAAAGCAGTGGCGTCGCAAAAATGGGCCGACATCTGACGCAATGCAATATAAACTCCGGCAAACGAGTACAACCACATTTGTCGCATTCGTGCTTTCGTCGCGTTGGGATTGGTAGGGAAAACATCAGTCTACTTGTGTCACGTAACGTGGCGGCTGCAAGCGTGCCAGCTTGGCTTCATCTTGGGTAAAGCCCCTTTACAACTTGCTGCTGCGTATATGGCCATCTAGCGAGTAGGTGCTCATCCGACGTCTCGTACTTCAGAAGGCGGCTCAGGGCGCCGTGCATGTGTGTACCGGCAGGTGGTGTCCATGCAACAACTCCGTCTATGCGCACTGTCTGTGGGGAGTGATACAGGGGCAACCTCAGCCGGATGCCCGTGTTTAGCATAGCCCGCGCCTGCACGCCGATATACAATATTCTTCTTCTGCTTCACATTGCGGATGCGCTCGGTGGGCGATTGAAGAAGAATAACTTGTTAATGAAATTAAAGCGTCAAGCGACACCCACCAAGATTTGCCTTCATTTCGTCGCCGTCTTCACTAGCTTCAGAACCAGAAGCGTCCTTTTGTTCTTTTTTTTTTCTTTTTTTCATTCGAAAAATTTTGGTAGGTGGAGTTTCGCCTCCCGGAGCTATAGGAGTTAATAAGTGCCGAGATCCCTAACGTAAAAAAAAAAATTAAAACTCTGCCAGCTCCACGCAGTAAAAACCGTCGGGCAGCGAAGCCGTAAGCGCGCGAGTCTATGCGATTGGCTAGCGAGGTCACGTGGTGTCGTAAATATGCCGCCACATTTGAATTACGCGCGCTTTTACCTCAGTCAAAGCAAGATAACGTGACCTGCGGATCATGCAATAGCGCTTCAGCGAACACTTTGCGCCCCTTGATCAGAAGCCGTCGTAGCTGGAATCCTGTGAAGTGTGCACTCCCTCTCACGCACCCACGTGCCTTGTCTTAGTTTGCTACATTTAATGTAAGTCTCTAAAGAAAGTTCGAATACATGGCTTGCACCTACGTCACTTGACGTCACTGCTCGGAGCGAGTCGGCCATATTGGTGAACAGCGGTTAGACCTTGTTCAGCGCTGCTTTGCCGCACCGGCGAGTTCCTCCCTCCACTATTGTTTTTTGCGCAGTTGTAGGCTGCTTTAATCGTAGCAGGTCGATTCCACGAAATATCGAAAAAGGGTGTATATTTGATGTTTCCGATTTTCCTGATAATTTTGTATGTTGTGCACATATGATTGCACAGTACGAAATCGCAGTTCGTTTTCAAATAAAAATTTTTTTCAACACAGCAACATTCGACAAGTGTCGCCGGTTGACGACGACCATTTTACGAAGAATGCGTTTTCGTAACTTCGGAACCATGCTGGCAGCTACTCAAGCTATATATTACAAATATCTTTCTTTTTGGCGGAAGTAGAAGTAAAGAGGAAATAGCTCGTATCATTTCATAGAATGCTGAGTAAATTATGTATTTTTAAAAATTCACGAAAAACGCTGCGTTTTTGAAAATCAGTCAAATTTGGGACGCTATGGCTACTTCTGTGAACATCTTAGCTTGTTCATATTTGCAGTATGAATAGGCCTTTATGTGAATAATGAACCTCTGCATTTGTATTTCTCTAATAATTTTCAAAGTAGTAAATTTTCATGCTCGAAACACCAAAAAGAGAAAAGTGCTCCTCCATTCAAAAATCTATAATAAAAAAAACCCAATCTCAATTTTGTTCAAAGTCCCCCAAAATGTTCTCAAAGGACTGCAGAATGATATTATGAAAAAACATGTTGCATCATTTTTGTTAGAACAAAAGCAGAAAATGTCAAACATTGTGTTTCCAGAGCGTGGTGGCCACTGCGTAAAGGACATCTCTAGTAACAAGAAAATAGAGTAACACATCTTTTTTCTTCTCTGAGCTTCGCTAAACAGCAGTAATGATCTATTGTTGGAAAGTGGGAACTGTTTTGTGAAGAAAAAAAAGATCGTTCCAATTAAATGCATTTGCGACACCACTTACATTCCTCGTCGACGGGCATTTTCATTCCTCTGGATAATTTTTTTTTAGTAAATGCACTTATATAAAGGTAACGAAGCTAAACGCGAAATATGTGTAGCTGAGTCGATCATGCATTGTAAGAATGTGAGAAATCGCAAATGGCGGCAGTGGTGAACGGCGAGTACCGCAGTGCAACCTAAGCACAGCAGCCACACATTGTTTGCCAGGCTTTGTCGCTATGCACGAGAAAAAGCTGGGGTGTCGATTGCGTTGGTTACACGATACATTTTTCACCGCTCGTCGCTCTCCCGCCCGGTCTCTGGATCCGCACCGTGCGGATCGTGTGGCCCGCGCTACAAGCACTCGTGTAAACGGAGTAGCATGCGTCAAGCGCTAGACACATGGTGCGATTCGGCATCCGATCCGACGTGCGACGCCGCACGCGGTATACGGCGATTCAGGACACATGGGGGCGAACGAGCAATCAGCGCGCAGGCTCCGCCCACACACGGCACCCCGGCTTGCACGCTCGGAAGACATCGCATCCTCTTCGTTGACTGCAAACAAACAACCTTACACGGCCAAGCTTCGTTCTGTAAGAACATTGCCAATAAAGCTACGCCTTCGCAAGCGACAAACATCTCAACAGACCGCATTCACTCGCGACTCCGAGAGTAGGCTTGTCACGACACCGAGCGTAGGCCTAGCAAGGCGGACGCTGTCGCTAGCGCCGTTCGCGATCAAACGCGAGCTGATCGTCGAGCACTTATTTTTATCAACACGATTAAAACTTTTACGCTGATGACACGTATTTACATGCGCAATTGGTTTTCTCGTAGACCTCGATTTGACGAGCAACGGTGGAAGCAAAGCCGGCCGGTTCGCCGAGACGGCCGGTGCGGCTGTTAGCTGCGAAGTGGCCTTCCATCGCGGCTCGATATCTCGCTAGTGGTTCGGAAACGGGCGCCGCCTTGCACAAATGACACACTTCAAACGTCATGAGTTATTTGATGTCGGAAAGAAAGTTTAACCAACGTTTTTCATGATCGGAGCCGTCCGAACGTAGTTCAACAAACGCGCAAACAAACAACAAGCAACAAACGCGCCACCAGAGGCGTGACGTCAGGCGTCTCCCGCGCTGCCATTGGCTGCGGCCGTCAGACGACGCGGCAGCCGCGCGGCTACATTCAGCAAGTTGGATGCCCGTGCGGCGTGCGAATCGTCTCCGCACGCTGATGGAACCTGTTGGGCGTCTGTCGGATGCGGCTGTTGGCACGAACAGCCGTACGACGAATCGCATCCGAATTCGCACCATGTGTCCAGCGCTTTAGGCGGACAGGTGCAAAGGGCGGCGCGATGGACGCACGCCTGAGCAGACGACAGCAACGAGTACGGCTGTGCCAGTCAGCCAAACACCACCTGAGATAGAAGTTAAGCATCCAAATTGTGCTTCACTTTGATGCGATCACTATCCTACGCTCTGAAGGTGGCTATGGGTAGGCGTTATAGCCATGGCCGAGATTTTGTACGGACTGCCTCATGGTGCACAAAAAGAAAATTCCGCTGCAGCAGAATTTTCGTTTCGTTGAAGATATCGGATCGAGACTCTTTTGCGGAGGGTCATGAAGCAGGATGCGCGCTCAATTCAAGAGGAAAACCAGATCTGCCAGCACTCCTTCAAGAGAAAGAAGGATATGCAAAACAAAGCAGATGCAATGCAAACAAAACGTGTTTTGTCCGTGGCCAGAACTGCTGCCACCAATCTTCACGTAATCGATTCTTTTTAAACTCTGCATTGATCACATAAGGTTTGACAACGTACACATTTGGGCCAACAAAAACCACACCTCTTGGCGACCGCTCTCCAGAAATTCATTTCCATTCATGAAGAGACCTTGGCTTTTATACCAATCTCTCAATTCTGGCAGAGCACATCATCATAAGAGACGCATGGAGGGAACGCGTTCTTTAGCACTCAAGATATGAATTATACTCAACTGAAATAGTTGAAAGAAAAGGAGGCTACAACTGAAAGTGCATACTGTGGACTGAGGGATGTCTAACACTGGCGTGAAGTCGCAAACCACGCGAATGCATTTAATTGGAACGGTCTTTTTCTTTACAAAACAGTTCCCAATTTCCGACCATAGATCATTACTGTTGTTTAGCGAAGCTCAGAGAAGAAAAAAGACGTGTTACTGTATTTTCTTGTTACTAGAGATGTCCTTTACGCAGTGGCCACCACGCTCTGGAAACACAATGTTTGACATTTTCTGCTTTTGTTCTAACAAAAATGATGCAACATGTTTTTTCATAATATCATTCTGCAGTCCTTTGAGAACATTTTGGGGGACTTTGAACAAAATTGAGATTGGGTTTTTTTTATTATAGATTTTTGAATGGAGGAGCACTTTTCTCTTTTTGGTGTTTCGAGCATGAAAATTTACTACTTTGAAAATTATTAGAGAAATACAAATGCAGAGGTTCATTATTCACATAAAGGCCTATTCATACTGCAAATATGAACAAGCTAAGATGTTCACAGAAGTAGCCATAGCGTCCCAAATTTGACTGATTTCAAAAACGCAGCGTTGTTCGTGAATTTTTAAAAATACATAATTTACTCAGAATTCCATGAAATGATAAGAGCTATTTCCTCTTTACTTCTACTTCCGCCAAAAAGAAAGATATTTGTAATATATAGTTTCAGTGGCTGCCAGCATGATTGCGAATTTACGAAAACGCACTCTTCGTAAAATGGTCGTCGTCAACCGGCGACACTTGTCGAATTTTCCTGTGTTGAAAAAAATTTTTATTTGAAAACGAACTGCGATTTCGTGCTGTGCAGTCATATGTGCACAACATACAAAATTATCAGGAAAATCGGAAACATCAAATATACACCCTTTTTCGATCTTTCGTGGAATCGACCTGGCGGAAGAAAGAAGCAGCCTGCTAGTATGACCTTCTTTCGAATACCAAAGGTTATTGAAGGCCAGTGCGAGCGTACGAAAATGCTCAGCGCCAACCGTCGGAGGACCGGGCTGGCGCACATAAGGCGTGCAAATTTCAACCAAGAAAACCCCACCGTTCGTGTGTGCGGAGCGCACTTCGTAGTAGGCAGGCGAGAAAAAGGGGAGATATCAAGACACTAATTAACGCGGGTGCTCTCGTGTTTGTAGGAAAGCCCTCCGCGTTGTTCGACGAGACGAACCCAGACTGGGAGCCATCTCTACGACTCGGCTAAAGCTTCAAGCATACAGGCACTGCGCAACATGAGCGCGCCGAAAAAAAAAAAAAAACAGCGTCATGAAAAGCGGCAAGCGAAGGCCGAACGGCGCCGAGCACAGGCCGATGCGTGCTGATGAAGTCGAATGCGACTCGCTCGATGACGGTCCGCAAGCAGTGACAAAACCATCAGTACTACGTTCACACACACGTACTACATACATCCCTCTATGTTTGTGACAAAACGGACAGCAAAGGGGACAAGCGATCGAAAAACGCGCTGCCGCGTGAGCACCTCGCTGCACTCGCATGAGAACTACGTGCAAGCATCAGCATTCGTTCATTTAGCAGCGTTCGTGCATCGCTACTTGGTAACTCGAGGCTGGCGAATGGGTCACTTTGACGAACCATTCAACTTACTACCTCTGCAGGCACGATCAAATTTACGGTCGCGAAGCTCCTTTGCAGACAGGCTCTTTACTCAGCCGCTGGTAAAGTAGTAGTGCGATTCCATTCACTTGTACGCCTTTATTTCGCCCAGAGTAACAAGGCTGGTGCTGAAAACCAAATAATTCACGATGTCGCCATGCGAAACTTCTGGGAACGCGAAGATGTTCGAAGTCGCGTCCATTCCGAGTCGAAGCGTGTAGGGATCCACTCCGTCGCACAACCGCACCTTTTCTTCATTCCGAGAACACGCTTGCCTTATCAATTCTGAATAGCACGCCGCATTAACGGTTGCCTTGCGCCAACCGGCAGCATGATGCACAACAAACGGCTCGCGAAGAAAGTGACCGTGGCAATGCGGCTCCGTCAGCTCCATCGTATCCCTTACGAAAATGCCAGATATGGCCCATATATGTTTTATATACGGACGTATATGATCAAATAAGGGGACATATAAAGTCATATATGGCCATATATGAATTTATATAATTATATAAAAGTGTTCATATAAGTCCATATACTGCCATAACCTGCCATATACGGCTTCACATAAGGTCATGTACTGCCATATATGGCTGTACTGATATGCATATAAGGGCACTTATAAGGCTATATAATCCCATATATGAGTGTATTTATATGCATATAAAGGCTCATATATTGCTGTATACTCCCATATATGGATGCAAATATGAATGTAAATGTGTCCAAAATCGCCAAAAATAAGGGAACTGAAGCATTCGCTCGCTGCCTTCATAATTACTTTTTCTGTGGTGGGAGACATCTTGAAATGACTAGACCACCAATTACGCCATAATTAAACAAAATAAATTAATTAGCTTTTTAATTAGCGGAGAGACGCGGTCGAGTCAAAAGGGAGAATTGCGGTCCTTCCGGTGAAAAGACCATTGCCGCTTTGACATCTTGAGAAATCGGCCTCTGGTAATTATTGCGGAGCAATGAAATTGAACCAAATTCACTGGCGAAACCAAAACCGTAGCTCCAATGAACGCAACTGGCAGACGACCAGAATGACGTCACTATTCACGACGGCGATTGCAGTGGTGTTAGTTCTTCTGCATTTGTTAACGTAAGTGCACCATACGTGCTCTAATTGCACACGAAATCCGCACAACCCCGACGCGAAGTCAATTAATCGGTGGCTGGTAAAACACGCTCGCTCATTCTGGACATTTCGGAAAGGTACTAGTTGTGCTGTTCCGAGTTTCGGTTTCGCCTGCGAAATTTGTCAGATTTCATTATTCGCTAGTAATTGCCAGCGGCTGCTTTCGCAAAATCAAAAAGTGGCAACAGGCTCTTCGCAGAATTAAGGGCTGCAATTTTCCCATTTGACTGGACCACTTGTCTCCACTAATTAAAAAGTTAAATAACCCAATTTCTTTGATTCCTGTCGTAATTTATTCCTCTGCTCAGCTTAATTTGCCACCACAAAAAAAAAGTAATTATGAAGGCAGCGTGAATATATCTCATATTTTTATTTCTGAGATTTTTCGGACACATTTCTTGAAACACCCTGAATTAGGGTGCTTATAAAGTCATATACTATGCAATGAAGCTACTTTCATTTATTCTAGCTCAATCATGCAGATATGACTTTCCAAAGAATCCATATTGCCTATTTTTGGCCTCTTGACATTGTGCCCCTCATTTTTCATCTGGTTCTTCCATTTGTAGCATTCCTTATTTTGTAATATCTTGAACCATATTGCAGTGAAAAACGAAACGTTTTCAAGCAAACAGCAGTGCCACAACAGAACAACCTAATGGGTAATAGTTGGTGTATATTTGTACTTTTTTTAGTGTGCAGACAGTACATTACTAGGAGACAGCAGTGTATTAAAATATTAAAAAAAAGAAGACGGAAGGAAGAAGTTTCAATTAACCATGAGTCGAACCCACAGACAACAGCACTACCAAGCTGTCCGCGTTGCGCGTTAAACGGCTACACCACCCGCGCGCTTTTCTTTCTTTCTTTTTCTTTATTGGATACCGCCCGTGCGCTTGGCAGTGCGAAGGCTTCATTTTTTTTAGTAAAAGCTGCGACCTATAATATCTGTGTTCTACTTAATAACCATCGCGCCAATTAAATCAGTGCTACGTCGTCAACACCCGGCGTGACCTAGATATGAATAGCTCCGTACTGTTCCGAGACGCGCTAGTTGCGATCTCGCTCGATCACTAACTCCGCACTGAACAAAGGCTAATTACCTCAATAAACAAAGATTTTCTACCGTACAGGGAGCTCTAATGTACGTGCTAGCGTCGTAAGTACGTAGCGGCGACACCAGCAGAGTACGATAGTTTGTTAATTCATTTTGCTTCGACGCAATGTACGTACGAAATGCCACTGTTTGAAAGAGAAAATGCTGTCTTATGTGAAAATTCTACTATTTTTTAATCGACTTCTGATTAAATAAGAACGCACTGTACATACAAGTAATGCAGAGCACTGCTTCGACCGCCGATGGAAAAGTAAAGCGCACTGTCCGCGCTAGAAGCCTGTCGTCTGCTATGAAAACGCAAACAACAAAAAAGGCAAATCTGCTGAAGTACTATTTGGCTTACATTGCATAAATTGCTCTTCAACATAAGCTATCATTTTCATTGTAAACTATGTTTTTCGAATAACATGCGTGCACTTTTTAATTTGACTCGCTCACGTATTTTTCTTTTTTTTTCATCAACTCTACGAGCCAAAGCCATCCACAGTCAAAGCCAAATGTCATTTATTCTTTGTTCAGTGTCGGCGTCTCGTGAGCTCGTTACGTCTTCAAGAACATTAATTTCATCTAAGAACGTGCCGCCCTCCCTTTTACGATGTGCAAAGATCGTGCGCAAGTCGTGCGTTTTTTGGAGCGCCAGTCACGTACGAGTCGTTCAAGGAATCGAAGGAATGTACTACGGGCGCTCGTAGGACTCCGCAGCATGTCCGCAGCTGATGGCTGACGCCCGTGGCTACCGACACGAGACCGGCTACCGACTGCGTGACAGTATGAAAGGTAAGTGACACATGTTATTATGCAAAGTACGCAACTCAGCGGAAGGCTGTGTTATCGCACGCGTACGAGGCGTTGTAGAGACGCTACCTTATGCCCATTTGCGAGTGACAAACATTGTCCCCGCTACCGATTCGCTATGACTACGGTCATACGAGCAGAAAGAGCCACGACGCATCGGTACGGCTTTACGGAAGGAAATTTGTAACAACTGAGTTAACATGCATGCGTATGATGATCGATTTGTCTGATGAGCATCATAGTGAGCAGGACGCAGGCGTCACTCGCATTGCATCGTTGTTAAGACAGCAAAGCAATGCTGCAACGCCATTTACTGTGCAGCCTTGTGCTCACGTTCGTGTGCAATGCAATTCGTGTGCGAAGCGGTATAATAAGCTGAAACTAATGGTGAAGTGTTGACTATGCGCTTAGACACTGACTTGAACTGGGTAACGTAATAATTTTAATAGTGAGCTGGAGCCGTGTTTTCAGCATAGCGTAGAGACGTGTTCGGTGCAGTATGTGCGTGTGTATCACCTTCACTTGTCAGTAATATTGTACGAACGAGCATCCACGATTATGAAAACTGGCATGCACAATGCGAGATTTCATATTCTGTCAGAGTGACCATGTGAACCTTATCCGAAGCAGCAGATTTCATATTCTGTCAGTGTTGCTTTTTATACATGAGTGTACTGCCTTCACGTAGTTGTATACATTACACTGCTGTGTGGTAGTGGTTTAATTAGCATGGTACTGTGCGGTTGCTTATGTAAACACGTTAGGAGGCAGAAGGATCTGAATAGGCTAGTGTCTCATGAGGAATGTAAGTGTGCTAGCACAAACAAGACAAGGACAGAAGAAAGACGTAGCAACAGGACCAGCACTCTTACGTGTGTACCTTCTGTCCTCATCTTGTTTGTGCTAAGACACGTAGGTGCAT
>NC_051176.1:101568343-101585488 GCF_013339695.2 Rhipicephalus sanguineus | reverse complement strand
AAACAACAATGTTCACTACGCGACAGTACTTGCTAAGCGGCACCCGGGGTACTTATAGCCCCTACATTCGAGAAGCACGACTGGTACCGGTGAGCACCTCTGTTTCACGATGAATTATCAAAAAATGTGACACTAAAGTACCATATTCTACTACCGGATTATATGTGCTTGGGGTCGTAGCAGAAGACTTTGAATCAGCCGTATTAAAAGAAAAAATATGTCCTGTCTATCTGCTATAAAACTGCCGCAAAAAAGCATTATGTACAGCGGCCGAGACAAGGTACTAAGTCCACTAACATAGCCTCAGTGCATTTCAGTGAATTCCTGTGCTCGTACGTAGACACTAAAAAGCAAATAATTATTATTTCTGGGATTTTATGTGCCGAAACTATAATATGATTTTGAGACGCGCCGCATAGACTCCCGATTAATTTTGACCACCTGTGGTTCTTTCACATCCGCCTGTCACGCTAGGTTGTTGGAATTGATATTGTGTACTAGAACGCGTATAGCACTTGCTTATAACTCATTAACTTTTGCTCCTCCGGTTTCAGAATAGCAGACCGATGCTTAGAAATCGCGCTTGCGTAATTTTAAAAATAGAACTTGTATTTTTTTCTTCATCCGTGTACATTTTCTTCACCAGTTTTCGATTAAAAATGATGTGTCGAGACGATTCCAGTTATAAACTAACACAGTAGGTATTAACAGCAATTTTAGATTAAGTAGTTAACGGCCAGGTAGGAAAAAGGTAGTAACGGTCCATGAAAGCTAGTAACAGCTGCAGTTACTACCTATTTGCTTGCAGTTACTAACGTAGGTAGTAAACAGGTCGGAAGAAGTTAGCAACGGTTGCAGGTAGTAACTGTTTACTAACGTAGGTAGTAAACAGGTAGCAAAAGGCTAGTAACTGTCCAAGACAGTTAGTAACTGCTGCAGTTACTACCTATTTGCTTGCAGTTACAACCTTTTTACTAACTTTTTTTTAAGAGTGTACCCATTGGTTTATTTGCTTCATGAGAACCAATGCTAAACTTTACTTGATGAGCCACTATCGCAACACTTGAGCCCACATATTAGGCTCTATGACTATCGGGCCCATAGTTTACGAAGAAAATTGAGGAACTTAAAACCTACCTCGATCTGTACACGTTCAGAGACTCGCCTTCTTATTGGGCGATCAGCCAAAGCACTGAGCGCACTCTTCAGCCTTGATCGCTTCATTTTAAACAGCTATCAAAACAACGCGAGCACTTAGCACACCACAACACAAGCACTCGAACTGCGGGCGATTTTCCCGCTCACTTCTTCGCTTGCATTGCTTCGGTTGCCGATTCGCCTTCAACATTAGAAGTACCGCGCATGAAAGTGCTCTATTGACCGGTGCTCCAGACGATGCTGAACCAAAGACAGGCGAAAGCACAGCCGCAAAGAAACTCCGCCGACAACTTCCAGCGCCAAAGAGAGAACTACTGGTCGTTATAGAGCCCAAACGCAGCCATAAGCTCCGCAGCCAACGTACAGTTCGTAAATAAATGCTGAAAACGCGCGCCCCGGCTTTCTCATTGTGCCATGTGGGACCAAAACTGGTGAGGCTTTGGAAGATATTGCGCTGTATCTTATCCTTATTCGCAAGTCTCGAGGGCACGGCCCAAGAAAGAGCGCGCGCGCAAGCAGCCGAAGCCGGCATACTCCGCGTAGCGATACACCTGGTCAGGAAGCATCGGCGTTCCAGTGATTGCCCGCTAAGCAGCGTCAGATCCACAGCTGAAAAGTTGTCCGGTAGTAATACGATGAGGGGTGCACGCCTTCAGTCATTTGGGGATCTGAACGCGCAAGCATGCGGAGATAAAGATGTCAAAGTGTCATGACGCTTTGACATCTTTATCTCCGCATGTTTCTGCTGCAACAACTCTTTTGATTTACCACGTGCTTACGAAAGCTTTTTATGATTTGATAAACTCTATTGATGAAAAGGTGACGAAACCTAAGACATTACCGATAACCATATGTACTCTGCACACAAAACCCCACAACATTCGTGCAACGTTGGTTTAGTATTTGGTTGTCACATTCCAGCAACAATATGTGCTATACTACGGACCCCCAAAAATCGAAATGCTGATTTCTAGGTTGCTTCTAGGTCGTATAGCTAGGCTTTAGCTAGGTGGTGCTAGGTTGTTTCTACGTTAATTCTCAGTGCAGATGGGTTCTAGTTAAACCACAGACAGTCACAAACACGACACGGATGTCGAAACTCCAAAGACATAACCTTGCGCTGAAACCAAGAAATCGCTCCTCTCTTAGATCTACGGGCACGTCGTCGTTGGCGTAGGCCTTCCATCACTTCGGGGACTTCTCGCAGACGTCGTTGCCTTTCCCGTTCCCTAGTATATTTTCTCCTTGTACGTACTCGGGGTCTTTGGATCGCCGCCGTCGCTTCGCAGCCATTTGTTGGGCTAACTGTTGCCTTCTTACTTTTTGGTGGAAGTTGTTTGTAGTGGGATTCATCCCAATTTCTGTGGCACATACCCGTTTTTGATTCGGATAGTTTTCTGATAGGCCGCACGGGGGTACATACCCGTTTGATGACGATATCTTTCTTCATTTTCAGTGCACCAGTTCTGAGTACTGGGATTTATCCAATTTCTATGGCGCATGCCCGTTTATGATGATGATAATTTTTGGTACGGAGTGAACAAGGAACGATTTGCTGAACCTGTTTCTAGACCTCCTGCTGTGTTTGAATGGCACTGCGAGCTGTCGTGTCGACTGCGTGGGCGCCACGCGGGCCGTTGCGCGCTGCCTCCCCTCTTGTGTGAAGTCTGGGCCACGGCCGCGGCGTTTTGGTTTTGGACTCCGGGAAGGCGCCGATTCTGGTCAAGAGACAGACCACAGTGCGTGGGTCCGGAACGCAGGCGGCGCTATTTGAGGACATCTGCCAGCGACGGGAGCACGCTGGAGAGGCAAAACCCCGGTACCATGCTACTGGGGTTTCGCCCCTGTAGGGGCGAAACCAGGGGAGAGGGTCGTTTAGGGGGTTCAACCCTACCCCCCCCCCCCCGAAATTTGTTTGATTTTGCATGTGTATATTACACGCACAATACAAACGCACGCGCGAACATACATAAAGTATGGTTGACCCCAACCCCTCCCCTCACCGGAAAAAAAAAATTCTGCTTATGAAAAGTTGGAGGCGTCGGCCGACGACAGCAGTTGTGATTCATTATGGTGCCAGATTAGAAAACTCTCATCGAAGCCCGCCAGGGTGGTCTAATGCTTACGGCGCTCGACTGCTGACGCGCAGGTCGCGGGATCGAATCCCGGCCGCGGCGGCTGCATTTTCGATGGAGGTGAAAATGTTTGAAGCCCGTGTACCTAGATTTAAGTGCACGTTACGAAATGTCAGGAGCCCTCCACTATACGGCGTCTCTCATAATCATATCGTGGTTTTGGGACGTTAAACCCCAGATATTATTCATCGATGAACCGCTGGTGGTAAAATGGCTTATATTCATAGTTTTCAATAAACTGGTCCTCAAGAAGTCCGATAACTATATTTGCATAATTTGGTCCGATTCTGGTGTCCATAAAGGTATACCACTCACTTGAACGTAATGTGTGCCAGCTGCTGCACTGATAGTACGACACGTAAGCCCATAAAAGTGACTGCATTTTAACAGATTTAGACAGGCCAAAGTTGGTCGTTCCGTTTGATTTGAATCAAGGCGCGCCGAAGTAGACCCGGCCAGGAAAATCTGCAACCGTTCTAAAATACACAAGTAGACACTTTATTCTTTGGGTGCGATCTGTGATGCTTAACTGTTTCTTTCACAAATTACAAACACTCGCGAAAAACTATTTCGCATGTCTGCAAGAAGACGCGCCGCAGTGGATGCTCCTGAGTTTTATGTTTCACAGAAAAATGGAGGCGAAAATGTCTGAGGCCCGTGTACTTAGATTTAGGTGCACGTTAAAGAACCCCAGGTGGTCAAAATTTCCGGAGCCCTCCACTACGGCGTCTCTCATAATCATATGGTGGTTTTGGGACGTTAAACCCAGATATTATTATTATGTTTCAAAGAAAAAGAAAGCGTTGATATTGCGCTTTTCTTGCGCACAGTTCGAAAGAAATAGATAAGGACCAAACACCAGACGCAAAGATATAAGGCGATCCGCTGGCGAAAGTGAGATGACTTGCCACTTTTCAAGAAAAGATGCAGCCACGACTCGCCTTCATTCAAATTCCGTCACTTTCGTGTTGCGAGTAGTTGCGGTCTGACCAGAGTCGTTGGGTTTCGTGCGCGCCGGGTGCGATCAGTTTCGATATCGCCCTTGAAATTCGATCATGAATATGTTGAATTACATGCAACTGTGATTTCTAAATAATTGGTATGCCATAAATTGTTATGCACTACTTTCTAATATAAAGAACTGCCCTCAAGTCAATAATTAAAATGTTAATTAGCGAGTTTTTGTTAATTAGTCACAACAGTGTAAGTTCAGCTGGGGCCAAGTATTTCCTCCACGACGTAGAGTTTGTTTGCGAAAACTATAGGAGCCTTACTGTCATAAGCTTTTTATTGAAAATCTGCGTTGTCTAAAAAAAAAAAAAACTCCCTGACTTCTTGTCCACAGAACATCATGTATTCATTTTTTACCCTAAATATAACGAAGCACGTTTTTCCAGCGACTTCAATGTAACTTCCAAGTTCCGCTGCTGCCGCAGAGGAAGACCAAGGCAATAAATTGAAACTTCTGCTAATGCCAGGGGTCATATGGTTCACTCGTACGCGGTTTTTGTGAAGGCAGTTTTGAAATCGCGCGCCATGCTGCAGGGAGCGGCCGCCAAAGCGGAGCAGCGTGTTTTTCGGCAGCGCGCCTTAATCAAAACAGACGGTCAGACAGCACATTGGCCAAACTCCGTAAGGTGGGAGACTAGGTGGGCCGTATGGTCCGCCGGGTCTCTAACAAACGCGGGGGGCTACGGTGCAGAGATGCCTTGCGGCTGGCACATGCATTTGTAACCAGTAGAATTTTATATTCTACCCCATACCTCCACCTGCGGAAGCAAGACGAGGATGCACTTCAAGTCATCCTTCGCAAATAGCGGGCCCTCGACCTCCCCGTGAATGCCTCGAACCAGCGCCTTCTAGGCCTGGGCATGGCGAACACGTTTCGGGAGCTTCGAGAGGCTCAGCTCACAAATCAGTACACTCGACTCTCAAAGACGGTAGCGGGTCGCCGCCTATTAGCCCGCTTACATATCCAACACACCAACATCACGGAAGATCGCGTTCAACTCCCATTCGAGTGGAGATGCGCCCTCCACGTGCGCCCTCTTCCAAGCAACATAACAAAAGAAAACCACAATGGCCGGCGCCTGGCGCGGGCGGAAGCCCTGGCCCGCCATTATGGATCGAAACCCGGCGTGTTCTACGTGGACGCTTGTCACCCCGCATCGCAAACCATCATCTCCGACTCGCGAGGGGCCTGTCGGAACATCGAAAACGGCTGTGTCGCGGAGCTAGCCTATCGACTATTGAAACGTTGTGACTATCAGGGAATCCCCGCACCCCGCCGTATAGTCTGGGCTCCTGCTCACATGGGATTAGAAGGGAATGAGGCAGCCGACGCCGCCGCCCGCGCGCGCTCTCTTACCGGGCATTCCCACTCGCCTCCCGTGATCAGGAAGACCTCGAATTTAATCCTGTCTATTCTTTCCGCGAAATTGTGCAGTATTACCAATCTGACCACAGCCTTTATCCACGCCCGTGTAAAGGCTTAAGTAAAGCGGAGGAGCGGCTTTTACTCCGTCTGTACACAAAGCCCGGCAGCACTAAAACACTTCGACCCCGCCTTTTCCGGCAGTTGCTCGCACTGTGGGGAGAAGTCTTCGGACATCTACCACATGGTGTGGGCCTGCCCCTCCAATCCCCAACCCAACCCGGGAGGAGTGGGAGGCGACCCTGCTTGGCTGTTCTGACCTTCAGGCCCAAAAGGCCTTGGTCCGACGAGCCCAGGCAGCAGCCGACGCCAATGGGGTCCCGTACTAGGGAGCCCCACCTACTGTTTGTAGGTGCCGTCCCCTTAAGGGGTAGTGCCTGCATACCTCCCTTGTTTTCTTTTTTTTCTAATAAATGTTTTTACTGCCACCCCCTGTAGCTGATGGAGAAAGGGTGGACCTCAATGCTCTCCTCGCCTTCACAGCCGCGGAGGGGGAGAGCACGCGTCGCATGCAGAAACCCTAGCACATCGTATCGCACTCTGTCGCGTGCGTGCCCTGTCGCATGTCAATTAACAAGCATGAGTAGCCGCAAAGGCAATAGAAATGAACAGAGCAAGCGCTCTTGCTAGCGATTGCGATCCTTCAGATAACGGATGTTGACGGCAAGGTGAATACGTTGAAATAAACCTGTGCGCCGGTCAGAAATCGCTGGCAGAGGCGTGGCGCGGAGGAGGGGGGGGGGGGAGGTAGAGGAGAAAGTAGTCCCTTGAATTAAGAAAAAAAAGCAAAAACCGTGGAAGCGGGTGCGACTTTTTTTTTTTTTTTTGAAAGCTGCATCGTGTCCGATGTGATGAGTTCGCGCGTAAGGAAGAATCAAATAATTCGGCGCATTGTTCATTCTCTTTACCTCTATATTTATTTCATATATTTACACAAGTAAAATGAAAGGAATAATGTGTACGAACGTATGAATATATTTTTTTATCTATGCATAATGTGGTAGGTCTAAGACTTTAAGAGATCCGGCGAGTTGGCACGTCGCCTTTTAATAATCGAGGACGCCGCAGCGTCATGAGACTTCTGCAGGAGAGAAAGATACGGCAGTTTCCGGTGAAGTGATGTATTTTATGTTCATATTCCCCGTTCGGATTAAAAGAAAAGACAAACGGCGGAGTACCGCAATTATTACGAGGCGGCGGCGCGGCGCGGCGTAAAGCCCTTTGATGTTGGAAAGTAGCGGCGCTCTTTTATCCACGCCGCCACACCCTCGCCGCGCTGTGAACCTCCTCTTTTTTCACCCTCTCTTTCACGGAGCCGCCGCACCCGCAACGCTGAATGGCTTCGACGCGCGATACCTCCCAGTCAGGTCACCATGACGTCACGAAAAGCGCGCGCAAGCAAACTTCGCGTCGTGTGTGTACGGGTGTTTGCGGGTGTATGCGTGTTTGTATGTGTGCGCCTGCGTGTGTATGTGCGTGTGCACACGTGTGTGTGTGAGTGCACGTGTGCGCCTGTGTGTCCGTTTGTGTATGTGCATGCGTGCGCTATCGTGTGCGTTCGTGTATGTGTATCGCGCCTGTGTGTGCGCGCGTGTGTATGTGTGCATGTATGCGCCTGCGTGCGTTTGTGCATGTCTGTATTGGCGCGTGTGTATGTGCATGTACGCACGTACAGGGCCGTACCCAGGAATTTTTTTCGGGGGGGGTTTGCGTCTAGAACGGCTGCCATTTTTTAAGATTTATACTGGCTTATTTTCGTGAATAAAACAAGTACATCGCTTACTTGTAATAATTCGATGGTACTTTTCAATTATTTGTACCCAAATAAAGAAATTGGTATGTCAACCTCAAATTCTGGTTAAAGCAAGAAATAAGTTTGGACAATAGCACCACCAAAGCCGGGGACACCGCGACCAACGGCTCCTGATGAAGTAACACAATGTAACCGCGGTACAAAAACGGTATGTATGTGTTACAAGCTGCCACTCTAGCGTCGCCAGCGCGAAGTCGGCGACGGGAATGGCAGCAGGTTAGGTCGTTCCGTACGTAAGCAGAGACAGTGAAGAGATCAGAGACGTGTGTGGGGAAAAACAAAACTCTAGTGATATTGCAGCACTGCAGAGGAATCTAGGAATATTGCAGAGGAATCTAGTACAACACTTAATACCAACTAACAAAATACATATAAAATCAATAAATCAGCTTACAAGAGAGAAGTATTACAAACTACACAAAACTAACCAACAATAAAACTACAGATGAGAAAGTCCGAAGGTATAAACAGGTGAAGGGATACCTGTGATGACCGGCAGCGTTGAGTCCACGACGATCGGATGCGAGAAGTCAGAGAGAGTTCTGGCACAACTGCGATGTCGGCGGTGTTGCAGCGCTGGTGTTTCCGGGAGGCTAGTGCGTGAAGCCGATCTCGGGCAGGTTGAGCTTACTCGAGATTCAAGTACCGATGCCTACGTTACCGACGTTAATTTCGCGTCACAACTAGACGAATGGCTAAGTTTAGGTGGCCAGCCGATACGGAGCCACAACCACTTAAGGGATACTTCTTGATCTCCTTCTACACCATGTTGGTCAGCAACTAGACTGCTTAGCAAGGCGAAATCCTGCGCTTAAATCGACCTCCGTGTCCCCTGATTCTCGTCCTGGGGGAAAAGAGACCTCTACATGGGTCCAATCATGCACGTTTCATTGTTAGAAACTCCACCCTAAAAATATATTGACCACGTCCCTTTTTAATTAGGAGAGGGTCCTCAACTGAGCGAGAGTGACAACCTGTTGGGGTTCTCTCATACGGCTTGTCCACAAGCAGTTTTGCCCGTGGGAATGGTCAGTTTCCTTGGTTTCAGCCGGTGCGTCTTGCAGTCTACAGCTGGTTCGGGGTGCATCGCGGCCTTTGACGACCCTGCCGACGCCGCCGTAGGTAGAAAGGATCAAACATCGGCGACTAACGTTTGAAGAAGAACACCCCATTCAGTACTTCCCTGCACTAAAGGCCAGTATTTTCATGAGCGAACGGTTCCACCGGTCAGCGGGGGAGTGCGGCGCCCGTTAATTTGCCGTTACGCCGGGTCGCAAAAATGGCAGTCCGTGACAGCATGTACGCAAGCAAACAAACAAGTCGCCCGACATTCCGATCTTCTTGTTACCGTTCGCACATTCTGCTTGCTGGATAGTTTCCTCGTAATTGCGAAAGAATAGAAGGGTTGAAGCTTGGGCTAGCTGGGTTTAGCTTTTAATCGACTCTTGAAACATAGAGGGAAGTTTAAACGAGGAAGTTTTTCCTTCTCGGCAACTTGCAAAATTCTGTGAGGACTTGTTCTGGGGTCACTTGAAGTTCTCGATGGATGCTGAGCAGTGCTAGTCCGGTCAATCTGTCGTTGTTCATATGATTTCGAAGGTAGCTCTTCAGCCTTCTCAGTGTGGAAAAAGTCCGTTCCGGGGTCGACGTCGACACGGGTAAAGTCGCCAGGATAGAAAGTAGGCTGTGGATGTTCGGAAAAAAGTCGCGGTTGCACATCTCTAAGGCCTGTAAAGGACAAGCTGGGCGATTCTTTTCTTCGATCTTTTGTTCACCCACAGTGTGAACTCTGCTTCGATGACATTAGCCGAAGGAATGTCGCCAAGGTAAAACTGCACTGCATCATCAATATCAGAAAGGCTAGCCGATGCGCAGAATTTCGGCAGCAGCATGTTAAGGCCAACCACGACCTTCTTATGGGCATCGAACCGGTCTCTTAATTGATTTTCGAAGTCAGCCAGCAAAGGCAAATACACATTCCTCCGGTAGTACTCTTCGGGAGTAGCAGAAGGTACGTTGCTTCTTTGCATCTGCCTTCCAGTGATGCGTGGTAGGGCCATCTCAACATTTGTGATCTTCAGCAAAGAGAGCGACTTCAGAAAAATCTTATTAAATTCCGTTTCCGCACTAGCTCTTTTTGTGGAAAGAACGTCTATAACATTCTTTACGTGATCGCACGCTTGAGCCAAGTCACAGTCAGTTTTTTGAAGAAACTTGCAAAGTGGCAGTGTCAAAGAGAAGAGGTCGCTACAGATCTGAAGCGAAACGACAAACTCGGGCTTCGTAATGGCATTGAGCAGTTGAGAAGCTTTTGATGAAGTATCAGATGACGCGGCCTCTTCTTCCAAATATTCGAGGAATTGTACAATAGGCACGTACAGTTCAAGGAAACGCTGAAGTGCATCGTGACTCTCTACCCACCTTGTTTGGCAAAAGGAGAGAACTGATTTTCTTTTTTCTTGTGTTAAATCTTCTACTTTGTCTCGCAGTTGGTTCGTCCTCTGTGGCGAAGCTCTCACAAACGTACAGGTTGAGGATACAGTTCCCAAACAGTTGCGGATGCTGGGGAGTTTGCATGCGTGAAGCAGAGCAAGGTTCAACGAGTGGGCGCTACAATGCACGTACAACGCTTTGGACGCTGTTTGACGAATGAAGGCTTGAACACCGTTAAGGTGGCCGCTCATTGATGCCGCGCCGTCGTATCCTTGCCCGCAAAGTAGGTTCAGGTCAAAGCCATGACCTCTAAGGCTGTTCAGGATTGTGCTCGCCAGCGCCTTGCCAGTGAGATCGTACACGGGAACGAAATCTACAAAATCTTCTTTAAGTATGGGCACTCCCGACGTGTCGTGTCCAACGTACCTTACACATAGGGAAATGTGGGCGGTGCGAGATATATTAGTGGCCTCGTCAGCTAGAACTGAAAAACACGAACCTGAGTTGACGTTTTCAACTATCTTTTTTGTATGATTTTACCACAGAGGGTGATCAACTCATTTTGAATTTTTGGGCTCGTGTACAGCGCATTCGCCGGAGATGTTTCCATGTGAGCTCTCAAGGCGGCATCTCCACATTTTGCTCTCATCCTAAGCAGTGCGCGGAAATTTCCATCATTTTTGAATGGCAGCACTTCAGACATATTTATCGGACCAGAGTCGTCTGTGCCGCGAAGCGGTACTTCTTGCCTGCCACAGAAAAGGATTGTTTCTATTATTGGCAGCAAGTTCTTGCGGTTTTCTTCCGCCTGCTTTTTAAGGCCGTGGTCAAGTTCTGGACTCAGCAGCTGTGTTCTTTAGGCTCGCGTGTATTGTTACTTTTTTGTATGCTCCCTTCTTTCTATCTCCCTTCTTTCTCTCCCTTAATCCCCTTCCCCCAGCGTAGGATAGCAAACCGGACGCGCGTCTGGTTAATCTTCCTGCCTTTCCTTCCTCTTTCTCCTCCTCCTCAAGTTGTGTTAAGATGTCATGCTGTGAGCGGGACCGGACTGCTAAAAAGTTCTCCGATAGCGTTGTTGACATGGCGTGATAACTGCTGGATGCGTGGCTCTTAAAGGCGTCCATGACTTTCTTGTAATTGGTGAACTCCTTAGTTACAAAACAGCCCAAGCGCTGGTGCTCCCCTTTTCCTGCACACTCGCTTGCGAAGACTACGCAATATTTGCATAATGCTCCTTGAAGCTTCTCTGAATAAACAAGCCATGGGTAACGATCTACCCAGTGAGGTTGGAACTTCAGATTCCTTTTCCCTGTGGCTGGATAATCATAGTTAGCCGGAGGGGTCCACGGATTGAGCAGCAGCTTCTCCGTCGTCTCTGGATCATTTACATTATTGCTTTTCGAGACAAACAGTCCCAAGTCGAAAATATTCGCACTCGTCGCACAGAGGGGAGGCGAACCGGAATGTGTAGGTGCCATGCCACTCACCTTCCTTGGGCATTGCCCAGTGGTAAAGGCGTCACTTTGCCCAGCGTTGACTGTAGAACAAAGGTCACTTGGAGTTGCACTGCGGCCACCATCATTTCCCGGCGGCGCATGGGTGTCCTGCTTGTGTTCGTTCTCAGGTGATTCATATAAACCGGTGCATTCTCCTGAGTCGCTACAGAAGTTCGGACGCGCTTGGCTTTCCACCAGTGCTGAGGAGGGCGAAGTTTTATCCTTCGAAGGAGGCGGTTCTTCTCCGTCCGCTTCATCGGTTCGAACTTTCTTGAAGTAAGACGCAAGACTCCTTTGCTTCGTTGTTGCAGAGTGTCTTTTCATTTTGCTGCCGCAATCCTGTGCACGCACACAGAAGTGGCCAGTGGCTCCAAAAAGACGTTTGCGACTGCTTCGACTGCCTGGCGTGAACGGCGGGCGATGTTTTCTTCCTCTCTTATCCACTTTACAGTGGCTAGAATGTAGAAGTGTGATGAACGCGCCGGCTCCCGCGTGGCGCATGTGATTTCTGAACGCCGCTACAGCTGGTGTGCATGCAGGCCCATTATTGTACTCCAGCTGCAGCAAACTGGATTAACGCTACTTAAAGACCTTTTCACAGAAGACTCCATGGGCACTGCATACTCCCCTTGATATACGTGAACCCCCAAGAATGCACTGCCGAGACATTTGCACTCCCGTGGTACAGTCCAGAAAGGAGGTGTTGCTCCGTTCCTGTGAAAAAGTCACCTTTTCACAGACGGCTCCCTGGGCGCCTGCATAATTCTCTCTGGGCTGCGCTAATTAAATAGCCGTGACCCCCCAAAAATGCACTTTGTAGGCTGTGACGTCAGCCTCTGTACTCCCGCGCGCAGCCCAGCTTGGCGGCGTTTTTTCTCTCCTGTGAAAGTTGACCGCTGGTGCCGGATTGTGTGCCGGCTGTATCCTCGCTTTGTGCGCTTTGTAGGGAGGCGCATATACCTTCTGTGTACAGAAGAGGTAGATTTCCTTGCGTGTGGTTAAGGTTGTTCGAAGTTGCTCGGATATGCCAGTCTTTCAGTAGATTTCATCTTCGATGATTCGTTTCGGTGGCGAGGACTACAGTTTGAGAAAAGTTTACCCTGCAGCCTGCATCCTCGGAATGCGCCGCTGAGTTTTTCCGCTTAGGGGTTTCGTTCCCTGGCAAATTTGCGCACGTCGTGTTGGTGTTGCCGTTGCTGTCGAACTGTTTACCTTCACAGAAGGAGACGCGCTTTTCGTAGGAACCCAAAGCCGACACGTGCGGTCCGCACAGACGGATAACTTCTCCAGCGGCAATGCACAAGGAAAGCACCTGGAATCAATAAAGGAGCTGCTACGGGGTGAAAGACGAAAAAAAAAAAAAAAGACTCGAAGGAACGCGAGGGCGAAGTGCAAAGCTGTACAAATAGGGCAGGTGCGGGGGAGGGAGCGCTGAGGTGTTCTGGTAAAAGGGTAGGTTTGAAGAAAGGAAGAAGAGGGAAGCAATGCCAGGAAAGTTGCAGTGTAACTTTGGCAGCTGGTGGTCGCTGTGAAGGCGTGTAAATATTTTAGTATCACCCGAAAAGTTAAAGCATCAAAAAAATTTCGGGGGGGGGGGGTCAGAACCCCCTCAACCCCCCCCCCTAGTTACGGGCCTGCGCACGTATGTGTGTGTATGTGTGCGCCTGCGTGTGCGTATTTTTGTGTGTATTCGCCCGTGTGTATGTATGTGCGTGCCTCTATCACGTGTGTATGGCCGTGTGTATGTGCGTGCGTGGCTGTATCGCGTGTGTACGCGCGTGTGTATGTATGTGCGTGCGTATCTGTATGGCGTGTGCATGCCCGTGTGTATGTGCTTGCGTGTCTGTATCGCGTGTATATGTTCGTGTGTATGTATTTGCGTGCGTGTCTGTATCGCGTGTGTACGCGCGTGTGTATGTATGTGTGCGTGTCTGTATCGCGTGTGTATGCGCGCGTGTATATATGTGCGTGCGTACATGTCTGACAGCGGCATTGGCACAAAAATGCTTCAGGCCTACTCATTTCGGCCAATACAACTTAAGTAAACCACCGCATTGCTTTTTGGCTACCTTCTTTGAGCTCATCAAGACCACAATTATGAAAGAAATTCTCGTCTATGCTTTATGCTGCTCACATTATATGCGCTTAATACACCTCCGCGTTACGGAAAGCCGAAGCGGCGACGGAGGGTTAAACCGCTCAGCCGCCAGTTGATATATTTATTTTTTTCGAAGCGCTTGCGTTTGTATTTATCGAAACGTCTTAAAAAATATATTTTTCAGTTGTCGCTATGTTCTATCAGAATGCCGCTTTCTTCACGACTGTTTCTTAAGACAGATTCTCATTCAATGCTTCAAGGGGCCGAATAAACAAGCGCGCGCTCTGATTCTAATGCGGCTGCAGCGAGCCAGTCAGTGCTAGGTGGTGTTGGCCAGTGGAGGGTTCAGCGTTAAGGTCCCTGTATTTAAATAGAGGGACTCTATTCAGCGTGCCCCGCCAACGCCACCTAGACTGCGCACCGCGCCGGCCAGGGGAAGGGAGAAATCCGAGGAGAATTGGGGAGGAAAACGCGCGCACGGAGGAGAGTGTCGCTACTTTCAAGATCAAGGGTCTTTAGCGCGGCGCGGTGGTGATGCAGAGTGCCTCGATGCGCGCGCCCGCAGCCGAGGGCGCGGGAATCAAGGCACCCTATGCGCACAGGCCTACCTTGAAAGCGATCTCGATCGGCGAGAGAAAAGATGCCGCCTCTTGTTTGGGGATATCGTAGAGCTCACTCTCCGTCTTCGCAAATTGGATAGAAGCTATCTCTGGCAGGCTGGACTCTGCGAAGAATAGAATACTTCCCAACGAAAGCGATCGGAAGTGACCGGCGCTATTACCGCAAATTAAAGGTTTTTTTTTTTTTTTTAAATATAGGGCACTGTCGTAGTCAGTCCTATAAGCAGTTGACCAATATTGGAGCTGCTCACAGGTACCAGCCGGGTGTGTCCAGGTAAGATCGAACACGAGGTCCCGGTCACCATTCCCGATTTTGATGAAATTTACTGTAGGTCTAGGCATTACACCCAGAACAATGGTTTCGAAGTTAGTCTCGCAAGAAAAAAAAATATTTGTGCGCCTGAAAAAATATATATAAATTTTGGCTGCAATAAACACTTTTTCGCCAATTTCGCGATTTCTGAATTTTGAGCAAGCCTAGGGAAAACACAGCGCACTTCTTGGTCACAATATTTATTGCCCTCAAAGAACAAGTTAAATACAATTTTATGAGCCTATTATTTCTCTTGCTTGTCGAAACACTTTTGAAGAAAAAAATCCCAAACTTGGCAAATAGCACAAAGTACCTGTATTTCAGGAATTTATTGCTGAAAACAAGTAAAAGTGAGGATAATAAAAATCAGTACATATTAACTTTGATACCTTCGCTCTCTCTTAAAATAATTTTAGTGGTTTTGTCGCGCTCCGTTTCACTCGATAATTGGGCTGAAACGCCGAACTTCGAAAATAGTTTTCTCAAAAAGGCAATTTTTAATTTTTTTAAAAATCGCTCTAATTGAAGTCAAGGACGTCATCTACCATTCTGCATAAAAAAACGTTGCATTATTTTGGTTGCCAACAAGTTATAATGTGTCAAATGTGACCAAGTCAGGCTAGCGGCCGCATCGTTGGTTATGTGCTGAAACTCAGATATAAATTGTCCAAAATACTTTTACGTGACATAATCACAAATCGGCAGCTCCACACCAACAAATGCGCAGCCAGGTGTCATGGTTCAGCAAGCGTTGTCTTGCGATCAGCCGCTTGACAAATCCGCAACAGCGGCCGCTCGATGCTCGGGCGCTCACATGAGTCCCGCTTCGACTGTGGATGAGCTCCGCTTGCGCGCCAAACTACGCTCAGAGGACGAACGAAAGGAGGAATGCGTCACTGTGAAAGTTAAAGGCTGTTAAGTGCCAACAAAAGACATTTTATACAATGGAAACTCTGCCGGCAATTTTGCAGTGACCGCCTCCAGTAGTGCGCTCGATCATGTGTTGCTTCCTCTCTTCTGATGGCCTAAAAATAATTATGTTCACTCTATCAGCAATATATGACACAAAAGCAAGTCATTGACATCTAAAGAAAGGTGTCATACGTGCTTCTGATGATCGAACAACTCAAATTGCAGTTGTTCTCCATCTCGCACAACACATGTATGTGTCAGCCGTGAAAAGAAGTGTGTCCAAATCCTTTGCTTATTAAAGCACCGCTTTTACAATACTGTATTGTCGTGCGTCCGCAGATATAATATTCAACGCAAGCCGAGTGTTTATCACGTTATTTTGCGGATGCGGGCATAACAGCGGGGGAAAAAAATACATGCGTGCTGTATTGAAGGCGCTCGCTGCGAAAGTTGCCGGCAGAGTTTTCGTTGCATATTATAACATTTGATGGCACTTAACAGCCTTTAACTTTCACAGTGATGCATTCCTTCTCTCGTTCGTCCTCTGAGCGTAGTTTGGCGCGCAAGCGGAACTCATACGCAGTCGAAGCGGCACTCATGTAATGTGAGAGCCTGCAGCATCGGGCGGCCGCTGCTGCGGGTTTGTCAAGCGGCTGATCGCAAGACAACGTTTGCTGAACCATGACACCTGGCTGCGTATTTGTTGTTGTGGAGCTGCTGATTTGTGATTATGTCACGTACAAGTATGTTGGACAATTTATATCATATTTTCAGCACATCACGAACGACGCGGCCGCTAGGCTGACTTCGTCACATTGGACGCATTATAACTTGTTAGCAACCAAAATAATGCAACGTGTTTTTATGCAGAATGGTAAATGACGTTCCTGACTTCAATCAGAGTGATTTTTTTAAAATTAAAAGATAGCCTTTTTGAGAAAACTATTTTCGAAGTTCGGCGTTTTTGGTAAATCACTTACGTTTCAGCCCATTTATCGAGTAAAACGGAGCGCGATAAAACCACGAAAATTATTTTAAAGGAGAGCGAAAGTATCAAAGTTAATATGTACCGATTTTTATTATCCTCACGTTCACTTGTTTTCAGCAATAAATTCCTGAAATGCAAGTATTTTGTGCGATTTGCCAAGTTTGTGATTTTTTTCTTCAAAAGTGTTTCGACAAGCAAGAAAAATAATAGACTCATAAGATTGTATTTAACTTGTTCTTTGAGGCGAATAAATATTGTGACCAAGAAGTGCACCGTTTTTTCCCTAGGCGCGCTCAAAATTCAGAAATCGCGAAATTGGCGGAAAAGTGTTTTTTTTCTGCCAAAATTTATATATATATATTTTTTCAGGCGAACCAAATTTTCTTTCGCGAAAATAACTCCGAAACCATTGTTCTGGATGTAATGCCTAGACCTACAGTAAATTTCATCAAAATCGGGAATGGTGACCGAAACTTCGTGTTCGATCCATCTGGACACACCCAGCAGCGCCCTATATGAATGTTCCGTAACAATCCGCGACTTAAGTTCTTTTTTTTTGCTTGGTTGTTTTGTTTTCTTTTTCCGAAATTCGTGCCACCGTAACAGCTCCTGCGATGTCGCAGACTAGAAAACGTGGCCACTATAAGCCGCAGGTGCCGTAATGCAGGTCGTCCCCTTGCTTTTATGCGATTTTGGTGGGGAAATTGGCGATGAAATTGGTGGTGATGGTGGTGAAATTAACGAC
>NC_051176.1:101545941-101568243 GCF_013339695.2 Rhipicephalus sanguineus | reverse complement strand
AAGAATTGTATAGTCACATAGCAGTACGTCTTTGAACGGTCAATGAATGATTCCGACTAGCACGCGATTGCGGCGACGCCTTCGCGCGTAACATCAGGAAAGAGCAAAAGCGGTATGGCCACCGACGAACGCGCCAGTATGACCACCCCCATAGGCGTGCGCACGAAGGGGGGGGGGGGGGGCAAAGTCGATATACTTTGACTTAATCGGAACGGGGCGCTGCGATTAATATTTGCCCTCCCTGAAGGGCGAACCCTCGGGAAGCTTTCGAATAGCGTACGCAAAGCTTTGCGTTGGCTTTTCGCACAACTGCGCATGCGTCGTACGCTAACCGCTTGCGGGCTCCCGTTAAGTGACGGAAATAGCGGGCCGCAAACGCTAACGCTGACTTAACGTACGCTATTCGAAAACTGCCTAAAATAAAGCGCCTTCAGCTATCTGCTCGGCTGCGCGGGTGGCGTAGCGCCAAGTGTACCGCACGCTTTTAATAGGTGATAACAAAAGCGCGCTGCGCCACCGTTCGCTGCCACCTCGTGAGGGACCGCCTTCAAAAATACGTCGCGAGCGCCGAGAAACCTTACCCCTCGGACACTACGTCGTCACCGCTCGGACACTACACATATTTACAGCCGCTCAGAGGAGATTACCACAGCACTATGGAAGCCTCTATTACAAAGGCGCGTAGAAGGACACGCTTGGGCGCGTTAACGTGTTCTGCAAACGTATACCTGGCGCTGCTTCTAAAGTTACGTTTTCCCACGCTGAAAGTGACGCGGGCTTGAAAATTCTTGATTGTGGGGCCGTTTCGGCGCAGTTCGGCGCAATTTTTGCAATTTTTATGCTTTTGGAGCAGCTTGGCGCAGGAAAACGGAATCGTATCAAAAATGCGCAATATGCGCAGCTGTCTCACCCCTGATAATGCATTCCCCTAAGACGACTCCAGGGCGAGAGTTAGGTTCTTTCTCTTCTCAATCGATTGTACTGCTGGGCACGACGTGACGTCACTTAGCTAGCCTCAAAAAGCCAACTTCCTCCGACATCCCCTCACTCTTTCTGAAGCCTCTCTGTGCTGTAGCAAGAGCATTCTCGCAGTGCTTCTAGACTACTGTTTGTGAATGCGGCGGGGAGCCTGGAAGATGGAGATCGGCTTCATGTCAGGCTTCCCCAAAAAAGTCCAAAAATGCATTCAACAGGGACATGATTTACCAAACTTCGTTTTCATTTTACAGAGAAGCTGTTTATAACCACGACATTCCATTTATATGTCGAAAACCTTTTAGTGGCCTCTAAGGTGCAGTGCCAAAAAAAAAAAAGGAAAAAAGAACCTCATGGGATTCCTTATGCATTCGCCTCACCTAAGACGACTCGAAGGCGAAAACCGTCTGTTTTTTTTTTCTCACGCGATAAATTGATCCTCCCCTGCTCCTGCTCCCCCCCACCGAAAGCTTTCATCTGCACCTAACGTGGTTTTGCACCGCCTATATGATCAGCGCACCGATCACGGTGGCAATGCAAAGCGACGATGTCATGTGATGACGTCATCACGTGATGTCACGGTGTATGATGTCATGATGACGTCACAAGTTTTGGCAATCAAGGGCGTCTGCAGAACTTTTTTCAGGGGGGGGGGGGGCAACCGCTGAGGGGGGGGGGGGTATGGTAGGTTAGCACTAAAAAGGCACTATTTATGGTCTGAGTTACGCACGTGCGAAAAAATATCGAAACAACGAATCATTGGATTGGAAAATACATTGAATTTTGTTAATGAACAAATAACTAAACGTAATGAGCAAAATGCGGAAACACAGCACCGCTCTCAACGTGTTAATTTTGGCGCAACGCTAGAAACATAAAAAAAAAACATGGTTGATCCCTCCGTCATAAGAATCGGATTAACACGAAAGTAAAGCATGCCATTACAGAAGTAACTGAATGTTTACTATACATTGATATAAGAGAGTTTGCACAATGTATATTGATGTCTGGCAGCTGTGGCACCGTTTAACGTGCATGCACCCACTTTGATGATTGGTGGTACATCTTCATCCCGACGACTAACGTCCATGTTGATAGATTAAACAAACCCTTGTGGTTGCTGTAGTAGTTAACAGTGAAAGCGCAATCATAGAACGAGGTGTGATAACCAGAAGAGTGTCGCATATTGGAGGCGGAACTTGGTCGCCATTCCGCGGCATGTTAAAATGTGATTGAATACCATGGCCGGACTAGAGGCAAACGAAAAGCGCGTGGTGCCGCCCCGGTAGCCCGGCCGCGATTTTTCTCGGGGCGAGCGCGTGAGCGGGAAACGCGGTGTTACAGCCAGGTGACGCAGGCGCGCGTCGCAGAGCCATTTTTGGTTTGGATTAGCGTGGTGCTATGACTATGAGCTAGGCCGACGCTTTTATGACGCTTGGGCAAAGGTCACCACCTCGTGGTGTGTTAAGGCATTGACAAAATTGAACTTCTATTGAAAACGCGCCGAATGGGACGGACGTGTAACGCGTTGTAGGTGCTAATCGCGCGGTCCACAGTAATGACGAATTACTTTCTTTACCGCTCCCAGAGGGCAACGCCACCCCGCCGACCGGGAGAGTGGTAAATATTGAAGGCGCGTTTGTAAAGCCGCTAGAGTCTGTGACCGTGGTGCAGTGGATAGCGTGCCCGGCAACTGTTGTTGCGGACAGAGCGGTCGTGGGTTCGATGCCCGCTGACGGAACATTCTTCTTTGCCATCTTATCGTGTATATTTTTTCGACATCATTTCCGTGACGGAAATACGTCACTGTAATCTTGGTAGACCCCGGCATAAAACACTTTCGTGTTAAAAAGACAGAGGAGAGAGTCAGAGGGGCACCAAACTACGAACTGTTTATTGCCGGTAAAGACTGGAAACCAAGAAAGCGTATACACATGCGCAGTGGCGTGAAACTGTGACGTCAGCATGTCAATACGTAAGCTGTCCTTTAAAAAGGATCTCTCAGATTGGTACGATACAAATGATGTACCACTGACACAAGCGGACCCATTCCTTGAAATATGAAATGCTTCTAAAAGTTATCTCGCCGTTTGGTCTCTGCTCTAGCCAACAATCTTAGCTTGCTCGAAACGTGGCGTACATGAGCATGCCTTAACATGCACCGGAAGATGCGCACCATCACTTTTACCAATACTACTGGCCAAAGAAGACTCCCATAGGAAGAAGGCTTGATTGTGCTTTCAAGGGGGACGAATAAAGCTATGGATTTTCCTTTGCTCTGTGTTACTGGTCGGGCCTTAAAGGAGTACTGACACGATTTTGAAGTGCAGCAAAACGGACGTTTTGGGTTTCCTTGGCATGTAGTGTTAACGCTCTCCCCACACCGCATCCGGGAAACACGTATAAATATTTAAGTTTGATTTTAAAGTTTTCATCTCCCAGCATCTGCAAGGCAGCTTCACCGCATGGACAGCCCTATGACGTTTCAAGTCAGCTCAGTTGGTTTGCGAAGTCTGGGTTCTGCATGCAGACTAAATCACAGATATCGCTGTCGGAGGCACTGGACGACAGTTCACTCATCATGAACCACGTTCGACTGACAGCAAAGGGCAGCAGGTGCACATTTCGTGGGTTGCAGTCTGCTCGTGACGTCGCGGGCAGACTTGACACGTCACTATGAAGCCGCCCTCTCGAAACCGAAACCGAAACTGCTGGTTGAAAGAAGCGGTATTAAAAATATATGCAATGCATCCCCAGGCACCACGACACTCTATTTAGGGTTCTCGACACCCGTGCTTTGATTTAGAGCAACAACCCGAAAAATTTTAAAATTCATGTCAGTACTCCTTTAAACTGGGCCTAAACTTTAAGGTGGTGGTCACCTTTAATGAGATTTGATTGGCTGATCTTCTGATGGCATTTTTGAATAACCGTCGCAACTGGCTTGTTAACAAACTTTTTTTTTCTAACGCGAGCAAAATCTCGATAGCCAGTACAGTCTGTGCTGAAGCTCCATGCAAACCCTGTACCACGGCTGTACTTAGGCTCTAACCAAATGAAAAATGAGTACAGTAGGTACTGCAAAGTTTGTCCTTTTTTGTAAATTAATTTCTGCTTCTGAATATATAAATATATTCTCCGTCGTCAGTGTCGTCACTTCCTACGAGTACTCATCATGTCGCCTTCATACACGCTGTACTTCACGGTTCTTTTATCAGGGTTTGGACACATTCCTGAAAAAACGAACATCCACACGCAGTAGTATTTTATTTTGAAATGTTAGCGATGCGTATGACATTGCCGCAACATTAACTAAACATGTAAGCAACATAAATACATGACTCCCGAAAATGGTAAGGCGATTTAATTTGCATGAGCATGAAGGCCCGCTGTTGTGAAAGTATATTCGACGCCTTATAAGGACCAACAACAAGGGCAATACTTGAGCCCCACAACAAAGCACAGCATGCAACTTGTACAAGCCCACAAGCTTGCTGATGTGACCGATATAAAAGCATTGTTTGGGAGCTTGGGTGGTGAGAGGTGCGACGCCATGGGATATTGTTAGTCTTTTAACGGAGTGTAGCGGTAATGATTTCTTGCTAAATGTAGCCGTCAATTTTTGTGAGAACTGAAGTTCTTGTGTCAGACTGCGTAAATCTCTTAGTTCAGGAAAAGAAAACATGAAACTTGTACCTCAGAATTATTCGCTATCTTCAATAGCCATCCCAGGCGCAAATATTTATTTTATCGTAACAGTTCCGGCTGGCGGTCCAGCCGTCTTCGGAGGACGTAATTGAAATGACATGGCCCAACCTGCTGCACCTGGGCTGCCCGCCCGGTTTGGGTGCCAAACGAGAATTTCAAAAAAAAAAAAGAAAAAGAAAAGAGAAAAGAAAGGAAGAAAGAGAGAAATAACCAAGGCAGCAACAGCGACAATTGCTTTGTTGGGGCATTCGTCAACAGCTGCAGAATGAGGGAAGGAAAGAACAGCGGTAGGAAAGAGAGAGCCGCCGGAGGCGGGCGAGGTGTGCGGTTTATCCCTGTCTTATCTTCGCAGGGTAGATAAAAAGGCGGCCTGAGCAAGCGACTAAGGAAAGGGGAAAAGAGAATTGTCGCTTCAACACATCACACACATGGTCCAAGTTCATATGGTTCCGCGGTTAGCGCGCGGCGCCGGGCCGTACACACACAAGAAGATATATATACGACCAGCTCCAGCTTTGGGAAAACTTTCGCAACGATACAAGGCTAAAAGTACCCCCCCCCTTCTTTCATATATATATCCCGAATTCCAGGGGAGGGCACATGCCCCCCCTTGCCTCCCCTTGCGGACGCCCATGTTGGCAATGCAGAGATTAACCGAGGCAGCCGTCTCCGTTGCACGGAGGGTGCATGCGATAACATCACCCCGCATCCGACGCCTGCCGTCCATTGCCCATCAAACAGGGAGGAAATGTCCTGCCCGTCTTTCGTAAGGAATATGAAGGGACGCCAGAGGAGCCGGGGGCCTGCAACGCTCGAAGGACGCAGTCGCTGGCGGGTGCGCTATCTCGAAGCATCAGGAGACAGCTTATAATCTAGCTCTGCTCTCAATGCTTACTTCGTGTTAAGAGCACTGACAGCCCGAAAAGCGCTTCGGTCCTTTGAGCAGCATGTTCCCTTAAGCCAGCGTTTTGTTAAGTTACACAAGATCAGATCCAAAAGAGTTAGCTGCTAGCCTTAGTTCGTATAACAATTCAATTTCTTCGTATCGCATTGACTGCTGTGCAAACTATAATTTATTGGTTATAACTATCAGCTATTGACCCTGGAAAGCGAGGGGGGGGATGAGTGACATGGCGTAGCCGCTTCACAGTGGGTCTACCGACGCCAGGGCCGTCAGCGACGGGCCCGCTACTGACAGACAACCGAATTACGGCTGCTCCGACCAGGAGGCATGCTTTTATTAATGAGATGACATTTTTAAAGAAGCATGCAAGAAATTCAAATTGGGACCCTAGCACTCACGAGCTCGAAAGGGAGAACCTGTCAGGGGGTATTTACCGCAAAAGCGATTACAAACCCAGATGTGCTGGTGGAAAGAACTATGAATAAGCTCTTCTGGATGATCTTGCATGGACGCAAAGCATGGAAAATTCAAGATTGTTCCATATATGTATTGCAAGCATTCCCAGATTTCATTCCGCAATGTGCGGAAAAATTGGGGAGACATTTGAGCGGAACACTGCTTTAATTATGTGCCGTGGGACGCTTGAGGTGAGCTACCAGCAGCCTTCCTGGAACAGACGTCGTCCGCCGATGAATCGCTGCCGCACTTTCACGCTACCGATTGGCCTAGACATAAAGAGCCTCTGCAGAGAAGGTGTTTTGCCATCGAGTCTACTTGCACAACAGAAGCTCTGTCGGCACCATACATGGCATCGTGGCTTACTCCGTTAGCACGCGCGAGCGCTGTTTATTCAGTGGAATAATTCTTGGCCCGTGGTTGTAACTTTGACAGCCCCATGATAAAGCTGCATGCACGTGTTTTGACACGCCGGCGGTGCTATTGCCGGTGACAGACTCCCCCAAACCCAAGCCTCTGGCGCAGTTTGGCACAGTTTGGCGCAATTTCCGTGGATGTTATCAGGATGGCGTAGTAAATCCAATTTTGCATGCTTTGGTGCAGTTTTCGCGGTAGCGGAATCTGATTTTGTTAATGAGAGGTAGAAGCTCATTTTATCAAGAACGCAATTTAGAAGCAGAGGCATGATATATATGTCTACCAAACCCTGTTCTCACGGCAAGTACGTGAAGTCTGTCTATCAGGGTGTCTACCGAGTTGACTTTTCTAAATTCCCTGAGTTTTCCAGGTTTTCCCTGAGTGTTTTTGCTAAAATTCCCTGAGTGAAGCAGAACTTTGTTTTATGTCAAGATGGGTAGAGACCATGTCGCTCGGTGATGTCACTCTCTAATACGCACGTTAGAAAATAAAAACGACTTAATCCTATTTGAATAGTACATAGAACAGTTAAACTTCAATATAGCGAAGCTGGTAAAAGCGGCGACTCACTTCGTTATATCGAAACTTCGTTAAACTGAAATTCGACCTTTCATGCAAGGCATAGTTACAGAAGGATTAATCTTAAACTGAAAATGCCACAAGAATGCTCGACTAATATGGCAACATGAAAACACTTTTTTTTTTATTTTTTGCGTGAAAAAAACAATTTTGTTGAGCCTGAGATGCAGCAATCACAGTTAGATGCCTTGCCAGAGTGTCACACGTAAAGACGAAACAAATGCGGGTTTAATGCACTGTGGAATTGCGCTTGTTCTGCTGCTGCAAGTTGTTAAATCCTCGCGCGTTGCCCAGAGCAATGCAACGCTTTTGCTATCATGTTGCCCAACCGAACCGAAAATTTTATATGAATATAGGCTAGGAGCTCGCTCCTTTAGGAAACGCAGCCGCTGCACTAAGAGAAGTGCCCTATCTATGGTTCAGGGGCGGATTCAGGTACCTAATGGAGGGAGGGGGGGGGGGGTACAATGGCTGAAGCCCCCGCTCAGCAGTGCATTTTGGTGGATCACGCATATTTACAACAGCCTAGAGGGAATTATGGCGGTGCCTAAGAAGCCCTCGTTGTAAATGTGCATAGGGAAGCAGGAAAAGGTAGAGCGATGAGAGAGGTAGAGAGCAGGGACAAGATTCTCTTTACCCCTTTCGGGCAGTGGCAGGCGAAGCAACCTGAAAAAGGGGGCAAACTCAACAGGCAGCCTGACAAAGGAGGTGGGCGACAGGCACTGAAGGGAGGGGGCGGGGACTGGCTTAAGGGGGGGGGGGGGTATCGCCGATACGCCCCCACACCCTTTGGATCCACCACTGCTATGGCTTCAACGGAAGTTTTGCAATTAGAGCACACCTACAAAAGGTATGTGCCGTCTGCTGATCCCCACTAAAGATACCGCGGCGCACGCGACCACGCCCGCTGGTACAAAGTACGCACTTCCTGTCGGACTCACGCAGCCCCCCCCCCCCCCCCCCCCCCACCTCCCCAATCCGCCGGCTCCTATCTGTATGTGCCCATCGCGCGAACGAGACGGTCGGCTCGTTTCATCTCTGCTTAAGCCCCGTTCGTCGGCAGCGCCCGCGCGCTTTCACTCGCGCATGGAGTATACGACGCGCGGGGTGATGTAATCGCGATTTGGACTTGATAAGAAAGATCATGGCGAAGGCAAAAAATTCGCGACGGAGTGTCTATATAATTGCTATCGCAAAAAAAGCAATATAGCTGCGGGCTAAGATCGCATGAAAGCACGGCAACAGCCTGAATTACGGCACATCCGATTATGGTGGAAACGTTACTGTTTTCCGACATCGCGCACCGAATCGAGCAAATGGGACCCGTGCTGGTGTCGCGAATTTCGGTCGCTGCTATGCCTTGGCTCTGAAAACTTTTGTAATTCGGCTTTGTAGCAAACATGCACGTGGTGTGGCTGGTAATTGCGAGCTGCAGCCCACAAAAATATCGGTCGACTGCCTAAAACTTGTTTCAGCAGTGCCCTCATCGGGAAAAAAAAAGAAAAAAAAGCTTTCACTTGCTGTGAATGGGCCCGTTAGTTACGCTGGCTCTCACCTGGAAATTTATTCTATTCTTCACGGAGTCCTCAATAGCATCTTTGAAGCTCGGGATCAGAGCGAGTGAGCTCTCCGATAACAGCCAACAAGCGTCGTCTTTTTTCTTGCCGATAGCGATGGCTTGCCAGATACCAGCCTTGTCGAAGACATCCGCTTCCTGAACGATCGCGATCGCTTGCAAGATAACTCAAGCTCGTTACATCTACTGCTACCGCTTCTACAACTAATCATGCTTGTTACTTGACACGCGGCGATAACAAAAACACCATATCGGGCGCTAACGCACAGCGCGCGCGAGAAAAAATACAGAACTACACCGCGTAGTCACAGAACACACTGACAACATTGCGCGATACGATGTGTCGTGGTTCATGGTTCCCGCATGCCACGCATTAGCCTGATTCTCTCCCACTTCAAAGGTCCGAAGGCGATGACAGCATCGAGGTTCGCCACTTCCCCACAGCCGCAGCGGCCGTTTGATTTGAAAAATGCGTTCACAAAATATCGAGCCAGCGCTACCGCGACTCTCGCTGCCTTTCAATAGAGTTACTGTGGATTTTCCCTGATGGGAGCACAATTTCCCTGAGTTTTCCCTGAGAATTTCCAGACTACCCAAAATCCCTGAGAATTCCCGGTTTTCCCGGTTTTCCCGGTTGGTAGACACCCTGGTCTATGCAGTGCATATTTCTGCGTGGTTTCAGTACCTGAAAAAAGTGAAGCTTTTTTTGGTGAATGTGAAGTAGTATTTCGTGTTTGTAAACTTGTTTCACTTTGAAAATTCAATGTTTTATAAACAGTGGCTCGCTATACATCTTCCTTGGGCCACTGAAATAGTTTTCAAACACAAGCGGCATTTTTTTCTCTAGAACTTCTAATTTGTTTAAGTTCATGTCACTTGCTATGCCCTATATATGCATGCTCTATGACAAGTACGTGTGATAACAGCACAGCACAGCACAGCATATTTTCTTTCTCAAAGCAGTATTACCAGATTTAATTTAAATATGCACCAAATAACCTTGCCTTGTTCTGGTGCAAGTCTGTCGACATGAGTGTTTCAGGGCTAAAGGAAGAAGTGAAACATGTTATAGCCACACAAAAAAAGAAAAAGGAAGGCCACCAACCTCTCCACTGAAAAGAAGCTGCTTGGAAAATGTATGTGATGCTCTACATGGCTGCCATCAAGTGATGGGAAGCACTTCATATAGCCGCCAGGATTGCTGATCTTCACTGAGACTGGTAGCATGTGTGTTGTCCATCATCACGCCATGTCAGTTTCAAGGAAGAGAAGCCTCCGGTCAGGTTGACGTTTAGCTGGTCAACCACTCCAGGATGGCAGTCCCTTTAGGCAAGTGTTGTAGGCTTGGAGTTTGCTTCTTCGTCCAAATAAAATCTAGGAATTCAAGAGAGGCTGTTTAAATGACGCATTTGATACACTAAGCTAGGCTTCTGCAAATAGTAAATTTTAGGTTCGAAGCGGATAGTGATTTGGTCGAATAACTTCGAACGGAATTTGAATAGTATATATCGTATATTAAAAAGAAAAATGAACATATTTGTCATGACCCAACTAATCTGCCCAATGTTTTTTTTTTTTATTGAAGCAAGCCATGTGCAAACGTCATTCTTTTTGGTTCAAAGGGAAGTGGAAGCAACTTTGAATAGTAGCAGGATTTCACTTTCGGCAAAATGCAAGCGATAACCTGTAAAATATGTTACGTTTTAAAATTTGCTATAATGAAGCACATAAGCCATTATAACGAGCGTTTAAACTTAAAAAATGATGAATCGATGTGAGGGTAATTTGTTCATTCAACCCTGAAGTGGGGCTGCGCGGCAGTGCGGATTTCCCCTGAACAGGTGTATTCACGGTATAACAAGACCCCACTGCAGTGAAACCACCTTTACAGGGGGTTACATGCAGTTTATATATGTATATTCGTTCATTGCGAATACTTCGAAACTTAGAATAGTTTAAATTTGTTTCTGAGCGAATTAAAATATACGCACAAGCCTACACTCAGCAGATGTCGTCAGGAAAAGTTTAATTTTTTTTAAACAAGAAGCGAGTACTAGTGGCTTGTTTGAAATGTGCTTGTAAAGCATATTTGTAATCCATCTCAACAGATATAGAACTTGAGGCCTCATGCTCAGCCACAGAGAACTGCACAGGATCTACAGAAGGTTTTTTAAGTTGTGTGCAAAGCAGCATGGTCTGTGCTTTTTTTGTCCATAGAGGGCGACCTAGCTCTTACTTTGCTGCTGCTACACATATACGATCGAAAGTGCACAACCACTTACTCCCGTCTATACTTCTCATCTTCCAATACATTATTGTCCCGACAAAAGTGCGTTAGACAAAGCGGCAGAGGAAAGTGATCTGCAGCATACAACTCGAAGATGTGCGACAACTCGAAGCCATCTCAAGTACCGGCAGCTGTTCCGTTCACGCAGAGTATTTGTTGGATTATATATATGCTGCAATAAAATTTTGGTTTGGCCTATAGTTAGTTCATATTTTTTTTAGCTTGGGAGGGCGGTAACATTACAATTTATTGCTTCGCCATTGCGGTGAAACTGTGACTTCTTTTATTTTTTTTCTTCCGCGGTGGGGTTACGGTTAGAGTATAGATTGAATTGGATGATGACATGGCTGATGATGCCCAAACTGCAAGTGGCCAATGCGAATTCCATTTCCCACTAAAATTAGTGCAACTGAGTAAATTTTGAGGCTGTTCGGGCATTGTGGCGCAGCTTGGCGCAATTTCAACAAATATCACGGTTTTGGCTCAGCTTGGTGCAGAAATACGGAATTGTATCAAACTGCTGTTGCACCCCTGCATAAATGCCAACAGAGCGAGTGATCAGCCACATGAGAAGCGTGCAGACCAGCGCCAGCCTGGCATCGCAGAATGTGACCAGACAAAAAAAACTGAAACTTCTTGAAGCAGTGAGTAATCTCCGTCAAAGGAGCAATGAGAGGTATTCCTGATTATAGCTTTCATGCCTTATTTGTAGCTTTGTGGTATGGAAAAATTCAAGGTATTGCAAGGAAACACAGCTGCCAGCGAAATGTCTTTTCTTTTATCTGTTCTGCTCGTGGCACCAGCTATGGAGAGTGAAAAGAACCCGCGAACTCGTAATGTGTGGCCTCTGAGATTGCAGTAGCACCCATGGCCGCCCATCTTTGATGCCATGCATATGGCCCATGCAGCCACTCCTGCTAAGCCTACCGACAAACTTTAGTATGGCTCTCGGAGACAGTTCAAAATGGACACGAGTGCTTTTGCTGAGAGAGGTTTTAGGTACAAAGCTAAGGCAAATACAAGCGTCAGTTGGGAACGTGCAAGTCAAACAGTGCACGACTTAAAAAGATCCGAGGCGGGCGGCACCCATTTTGGTAGCTGCGACGACACCATGACGTAAGCGGTAACTGTTTCCTGCGCACTGATTGCTTTTCCGTTCGTCGAAGTGCTTCCGGCGGCGAGGCCCGACATAGCCTGACGCTGCCGATGTCTGGGACGTCCTGTGGTTGACGTTTCGGTCGCCGTCACCGGTAGCGTAGACGCCGAGTGACGCCGCGGAACGATACGCCAGAAAACGCCGGTGAAAACTCTGCATGTGGTTCGGACTTTAGGCCTAATTATGGGGCTTGCGCACTGTACAGATCGGGAAGTGGACAGCTTCATTGTCACAAACGAGCGCGTCAATAAAGCGCGCGCACGACCGCTTTCAGACGGCAGCGGGAAAGCACGGCGCCAGCCACTCGCTCAACAAGCGCGCGCAACGAAAAACAAGTATCAAAAGACGCCGACGCTCCTCCTCACCCACTCGGAACAGCCGCAGACGGTCAGATCAAACACCTGGCAAAGTCTCGAAAGATGACGAAGGAAAGCATGATGCGACGCCGAGTGACGCCACTGCGAATAGAACCGACGAGAAGAGTCCCGCATCTTTCTCTAGCTTTGGCTGTGCTGCACGCCGAAGAACACTCCCGACGCTTCTAGAACCCGGGGGGAGAGGAAATAAAAGCGAGCACCGACGACCAGGAGTCAGTCAGTCAGTCCGGAGATGGTGAAGTTATGTTGAGTGTGGCTCCGCCAGCCAAAGGAGACGTGCTTATGATGGTGTGCGGTCAATCGATCGTCGATCTGGAAGAATCGGATGCCGACGCCGTGTGAGCAGCGACAAGTTACGAGAGTGTTTCCTGGAAGAGAAACACCGTCGACGGAAGGAACCACGACGATCAGCGCTGGAGTTTGCGTGAGTGTTTCCTGAAATGAAGCATTCAAGTTACGTCCAAGAATTGCGGACTGGATACGTTGTTGAATATTCAGCACTTTAACTGTTCTTGAATAGGTTGTAATGCATGAGATTGCATTTGTAGCGCGTGATCCAGCTGTTCGTTTTAGTTCCCGTTGTGTTAACACCATCTGAGTTATATTGTGAAGTTGTAACTGGTACCAGCCGAGTGTGCATGTTTGTGTGATGCTTGTACTGCCTTAACTGAGAATATATTTTGTTTGTGTTATCAACTCTTGGCTCTGACTCGGTCTTTGGACCACAACCGGCGTTCTAAAAGGACCAACTCTAAATTGTCCGCGCTTTCGTGGTGCTTTTCGGGGGGCCGATACGTCCGCCCTTGGAATCTGCCCGGCGATTGCCATCCCCATCAACGGGATTAGTGACATTCATTGATTTGAGCAACCTAAATAAAACGGATGATAAAGATGAAACTGGGAAGCCAACGTTCTTTGGCCGAGGTAATCGTTCCCGAAAGGTGAGGGCAGAATTTTATCTCACAATGCCTGGAACAAATAAGAGAAAAAGCGCAGCAGTGATTGGTTCGAACGCGGAAAGAAGCACCAGCAGGGATGTTCCAACACCCTCTGGATGTTCATGCTCAACAGGTATGTTCCGGCTCAAACAAAAATCTAAAAACGAAAGGAACCATTGATATATAATTCAGAGTTGAAAAGGAAACCAAAGGCATTATCTAAGGCGGGAAGTGCAATAAATAATAGCTCGATGATGAGAAAATCATCAACGTAACGAAAAATCTTTAGTATATAATTAAAAAGAAAGAAAAACTTTTAGGGCTCGTGTTTGTTGACACAAAAATGAATGAAGAAATATGCCAGGAAACATACAGGATCATGAGTAAAGATATGATGTGAAAAAGGAAGTACAAAGATAACGCCGCAGGGACGAACGCACCTGAATAGCGGTATGATGCTGAACAGCGGCGGCATCGACACTTATGGGTATATATATATATTATTCTGTGTGTGGTGGGGTGTGTGGTGTGTGTGTGGTGTGTGGGTGTGTGGGTGTGTGTGTGTGTGGTGTGTTTTGTGTTGGGGTGGTGTTTGTGGGGGTGTGGGTGGTGGTGGGGTTCTTTAGAGGGGAGCCCGCCGCAGCCACGGCGGCAGTGCCGAACATCCTACTGACTGTTGGCGTCACATAGCACGTGATTTTTTTTTTATGGGCTGGCAGCTGACCAATAATCCTTTGCTACTATCTGAAGGCTCAATTCTGCCAGAACGGACCTCGATCGCTATGAGTGAAGGAAAGAAGATGACTTTAAGGTCGTTTTCTTTCTTAGACACAAATTATAGAACTAACAGACATAATGCCAGAAGGAAAGACAGGGGGTTTATTTGTAAAAATAGGATCAAATGTGAAGAAAGTGAAGTGGACCAAAGATACGTTGCCGCCGGCAGGGACTTTCGACCACTTTACCTTCCTTCACATTTATACCCTAATTACTACAAACAACATCCCCTATACTTTCCTTGGCATTATGGTTGTTCTTTTAGTTCTCATATATATAACCGCGCGCTTACCTTAGCAAGAGTTAAAGTACACTATTTGAGGCAGGCGAGTGAAATCAGTTGCAAATTGCTGACAGTCACCTGTGCGAATACACATTTTTTGTAATTAATAATTTGTTAATTAGGATTATTTAACTAAATAGCTAAATATGACTTTAGGCAAGAAATGCGACTTGCAAAGTCGAGAGCGTCTTCAGAAACTTCCATTGCATTATTTGCGATAACGAAAGTCTACGCTATAGCATTTTTTCCGAGCTGCAAAGAAAGCCCGCGAAATACAGAAAGAACCACGTGACGAGCGCATTCGCGTGAAGCGACGTGCTGCTCTCAGTCGTGGTTTGAGCGAACGAAATCAGCTGCGGTCCGCGACTCGACGGCTCCGTTGCAGCGGTAGGCCGATAAGTTAGCGATGGTTTCGTTGGCCTGCGCTCGCTACAACTTGCACCATCACGTGTGCCAACTGGCTGACGCGAGCCAAGAAACCACCGCCAACTTATCGGCCTACCGCTTCAACGAAGTCGGCGAGTCACGGCCGCAGCTAATTTCGTTCGCTCAAACCACGGGCTGGAGCAGCACCTTCGCTGCACGCGAACGCGCTATAGTCGTTCCTGCACTTTCTTCTCTCTATGCCGTTTTTATTCACGAAATGTATTTTGCGCCACAGTCAAGTGTTACCTACGTAAGCAATGTAAGCACCAACTCGTCCAAAAGAAGTCGTTCTGGAATGCGCCCGTACACGTTTTTTTTTTTTTTTTTTTGTACTTCGCGGGCTTTCTTTGAAGCTTGGAAAACAATGGTATATCGCAAATAATGCAGTTGGGGTTTGTGAAGACGCTCTCGAACTTTGCAAGTCGCATTTTTTGCCTAGGTCAATATTTGTAGCATTTTAGGGTTAAATAAACCCTAATTAACAGTTAAGTAATTAAAAAACAAAAATTGTCTCTAGTGCGCAAGGTGGCTGTCAGCAATTTGCAACTGAGTTCACTCGCCTGCCTCTAACATATTTTTTTAAGCCTCGTCTAAAAATAGCTGGGACACCTGATATATATACAGCCCCGCCACGGTGGTCTAGTGGTTGTGGCACTCGACTACTGAACTGAAGGTCGCGCGGGATCGAATCCCGGCCGCGGCGGCTGCATTTTCGATGGAGGCGAAAATGTTTGAGGCCCGTGTACTTAGATTTAGGTGCCCGTTTACGAACCCCAGGTGGTCGAAATTTCCTGAGCCCTCCACTACGGCGTCTCTCATAATCATATCGCGGTAAATTTGGTATGTTAATTCCTCAAGAATTATTATAATATTATGAAGTCTAAAGCGTTTATCAAATTTACGTGTCCAAATACTAGAGCATGCGTTAGGCGCCCCCACATCCATCAAATTAAGAAACAGCACAAATAACAGGGCAAGCGGATAGCTTAATCGAATGGTCTCAGATATTTCTCTCATTATGAAATCGTGGTTTTGGGACGTTTAATCCCAGATATATATATATGGTGTCTTCGAACCATGCACATGCCCTATTTTTCAACACATGGATGATGGAACACACATTCCGATGTAACAAAAGCTGCTTTTGGATACAAACAGAGGAGTTCCGAGAAGGCCTCCGCAGGTACACCACTTGTTCCTGAACGCAAGTTCATCGCTATATTCGGTTATGCACTGTTTAACGGATATAATTATCGTAAGCTCGTGCATGGAGTAAAAGAGGTCTACGTCAGGCCAGTCGTCAACTAATGCGTGTTCTGTCAATCATGTGATGTGTGTGCTGCTTATAACCCTTTAAGTCACGGTGCGTACAATTGTACACATCAACTTCGAAGTCGCATCACGCACCGCGTGTTTCTTCAAATGATCTGAAGCTTAGTGTGCACATTCGTGCAGGCTTCCTGAGTGGACAACTAGCGCTTATTTAACTTCATTATGCTGTATATTGCTGCAGATGATCACTTTGCTACAGACACTACCATGTTCGACGATCGTTCGACGTCCGACGTTCCGGGACCAACGTCAAGAGTATTTTTTTTTCTTCGCTCGAAAAGCATACAACCACAAAACAAACTCTGCATGCATTTTGGGCCTAATAGTTGATTCTTTTTATGCAAGGATTGAAGCTGACTGATTGCAGAATAATTAAATATTTAATCACATGCTAATTATAATTAATGATTAATTATAATTAGCGTGTAATTGAAGGGATGTGTTGTAATTGAAGGAAAATGAAGGAATGTAATACTGAGTGCCTTGAAATCATGCCATGGAAATTTGATGCATTTGTAGCATCATAATTCGTGACTGAAATGGATAATATGCCGCTATCTTACGGGAAAATATACAGCGTGTTTCACATAACACGAACCATAACACGACATACGGTTTGCCTTAGTTGCGCTTAGTTGGTTAATGAACTTAGATCGATTATGCAATATTTTTAATATTAACTTTAGGGAAAGTGTTTTTCGTTAACACGTAGAGGTCAGATCCAATTTTTGTACGTGGCAACGTACGGGCTGCGCGGTGACTTTTTACCGGCGTTTAAAGAAAGCCAGCGAAATATGAAATAAAACAGTGCTATATCCTGCACTCATGCGCAGCGGTATTGCAGCGTTATCAACCGTTCTTCGAGCGAAAGAGCCGTGCGTGAGGACCATGGCAAAATGAGCGGTTTTTCCTGTCCAGATTCTGGCGCTACGCGCCTTTTTTTTTTTTTTTTCAAAGTTCGTCACGTGAAGTTCCTGTCTGACGTAACACAGCGGCGGCATTTCCTACACGCCCGGCGCGCTAAGTTTCACTATCGCCTCGATGGGAGCCTTGAATTTCGATTAGGAATATCACAAATTGCGCGTGTTTTGGGGGATTTCTAAAAAATGGGTGCGTCATAAATTGTCACGTCTTATACAACTTTTCCATAAAAACAGCTGCCATGAAGTTACTAATTAAGAGGTGAATTAAAGAGTTTTTGTTAATTAATATTTCAATACGAGATTACGCGTGGTAAAGCATTTTCGACTCGACGTAGACTTCGTGTGCTAAGACGGCATGTGCCTAGCTGCCATGGCATTTTTATTAAAAACCTGTATTTAAAAAAAGACATCTATACACATGCAAACCTGACAAATTTCGGGTGAGGGGGGGGGGGCACTCCTCTGGCTACGCCATCACTCGCGCCATGATAAAATAGACTAAACAAGCAGTTAGGAGAACAGCAACGAACTTAATTGGCGCTACCTGTTGTGTTTGAAGGACGTTGATTTAAGCATCATCAGTACAGAAAACATTTCTCCATCTCGGTTAATGAATTTAGCGGGACTAGTTCGTACTGATTGAATGCTTCCATAATACAAGCCAACACACACAAAGACCGCACAGAACGACACAGGACAACCGCTAAACTTTAACTGCTTTTTAATCGACATAAAGGACACATATATACATTTTATTGCGCACACGCAGGTGCCACGTCCGAGATAAATTTCTCAAAAGAATTTCACCGCCGCCTATCTGTACCACCCCCTCACAGGTAGTTTTTGTGTACATAGGCAGTCCAATTCTGTTTTTTTTTTTTTTTTACAATGCAATGGACGGAGTGCTGACAAACGTGTCACCCGCCCTGTGAAGTTCAAGAGCCTCCCATTTCTCTTTGTTGCCCTCCCATTGCATCACACAAGTATATAGCGTCATATGCCGGGATACAACCTTTGCACTTTTTACAGTGCATCGCCAATAAACCACCACCTGCTAGTGATGTAACAGCCATATATGGTGTGTGTGTGTGTGTGTGTGTGTGTGTGTGTGTGTGTGTGTGTGTGTGTGTGTGTGTGTGTGTGTGTGTGTGTGTGTGCGCGTGCGTGTGTGTGTGTGCGTGCGTGCGTGCGTGCGTGCGTACGTGCAAGCTGTGAACTTGGATTGCAATGGTGTTCTAAGAAACACGAATCGAAGTTCACAGCTAGCAGAACAGGAGTCGTGTACTCGATTCCAGTTGCCGGCAGCAAAGTGTATATCAGTGTTGCGGAGTTCACGGATGGAATGACCTGGATCCTCACATTTCCCACCCCGGAATGGCAATGGGAATGAATGCATGGGACAACGCTGGGAGGAATGGAATCTGAATGAAATTAAGCGCTTTTGCGCGAATGGAATGGAATGTAATATCGTCTTTTTCCGAAAATAGAGCACGTTTTCGTCCCCACGCGCTGTTTTTCAAACTTCAAACATTAGTAAGTCAGAGCCTCGAATTTAACAATAAAGCAGGATTTTTAAAATGGCTTGGCTGATTACAAGCACGGTACATTTATAAGCAACGCACCTACTCCAATTCTGTCCTTACAGAGACTGTGTTTCTCCGAAGTTTGTCTCTATCCGTCGCGTAACCGCGGCTCTAAGCCTCTAAGCCGTTGGCATCCGTCGCGCGGAACTACGGCGGCGTCTTACCTCATACACTCCGCTCCCCCACCCTTTTGCAATGATGTCCCCCCTGTCTAGACAAATGGGCGCCTTGACCCGAAACTCTGTCGGCGAAGGTCTGTGTTCAAGAAGACTAGCAGTTTTGCCACGCGTCTGGACTCCAGACGCGTGGCAAAACTGCTTAGTCTTCTTGAACACTATACTTTCGTCAGCATAAAAATACGCTATGTCGCTTTTTAGCATTAACACATTTAAGTTTAAACAATATCAAAACATCACCATTCGTTCAAACATGCTGACCATGCAAATACTATAGGTAGCGGGATAACTGCCCCTGTGGGAATTAGAAGGGTGGTTGTACTGCACGAGATACGTCACCAAGCTACTATCCCTCGACCTTGGTAACGTGTTTTGCGTACTTTTGCAGTTCTTAGTGCATCTGATGACATCAGCTTTATGGGGCGTTCAACTCGATAAAACTATCAAGATGGCTTACCGACGTTGAGCAATTACAGGAATGGAATTCAACTGCCCGGCCATTCCCGGAGTGGGACTGGGCTAAGTTTTTTTTAATTCCGAGGAATTGAAAGGAATGGAACTGCGGCAAGTTCTAATTCCCTGGAATGGAATTGGAATGAAATGGAGGTGCCCATTCCGCAACACTGGTGTATATAGGCCAGACGGGTAGATGCCTCAATGAACGGCTCGGAGAGCACCGTACGGCTGTTACACCACTAGCAGGTGGTGGTTTATTGGCGGTGCACAGCAAAAAGTTCGAAGGTTATATTCCGGCATATGACGCTACTTAGTGTGATGCAATGCAGGGCAACAAAGAGAAAGGGGAGGCTCTTGAACTTCACAGGGCGGGTGACACGTGTCAGCAGTCCGTCCATTGCGTTGTCAAAAAAATAATTGGACTGCCTATGTAAGCAAAAACTACCAGGTTTTCTACCGAGTTGACATTTCTAAATTCCCTGAGTTTTCCAGGTTTTCCCTGAGTGTTTTTGCTGAAATTCCCTGAGCGAAACAGAACTTTGTTTTAGGTCAAGATGGGTAGAGACCAATACGCTCGGTGATGTCACTCTCTAAGTACGCATGTTAGAAAAATGAAAACGACTTAATTCCATTTGAATAGTACATAGAACAGAACCTCAATATAGCGAAGTTGGTAAAAGCGGCAACTCACTTCGTTTTATATCGAAACTTCGTTAACTGAATTCAGTAACTATGCAGCATAGTTACTGAAGGATTAATCTTAAACTGAAAATGCCACCAAGAAGCTCGACTATAATGGCAACATGAAAAAACTTTTCATTTTTTGCGTGAAAAAAAAAATCAATTTGTTGGCCCTGAGATGCAGCAATCACAGTTAGATGCCTTGCCAGAGTGTCACATGTAAAGACGAAACAAATGCGGGTTTAATGCACCTGTGGAATTGCGCTTGTTCTGCTGCTGCGGGTTGTTGTCAAATCCTCGCGCGTTGCCCAGAGCAATGCAACGCCTTTGCTATCATGTTGCCCAACCGAACCATTTGCTCTCCACAAACGCATAACCCACGTTAGAAAAAAAGAGTCAGTTTCACTGCAAAAGCAAAATAGTAAATCCGATAGCAACAAAGAGGAATTTTATATGATATAGGCTAGCAGCTCGCTCCTTCAGGAAACGCAGCCGCTGCACTATAAGAGAAGTGCCCTATCTATGGCTCAGGGGTGGATTCAAGTACCTAATAGGAGGGGGGGGGTACAAAGGCTGAAGCCCCCGCTCAGCAGTGCATTTTGGTGGGTCACGCATATTTGCAACAGCCCAGAGGAGATTGTGGCGGTGCCTAAGAAGCCTTCGTTGGAAATGTGCATAGGGAAGCAGGAAAAGTGTAGAGCGATGAGAGGTAGAGAACAGGGACAAGATTCTCTTTACCCCTTTTGGGCAGTGCAGGCAAAGCAACCTGAAAAAAGGGGGCAAACTCAACAGGCAGCCTGACAAGGAGGTGGACCGACAGCAGCTGAAGGGAGGGGGGGGGGCAATCGCCGCTACGCCCCCCCCCCCCCTGGATCCGCCACTGCTATGGCTTCCAACTGAGTTTTGCAATTAGAGCACAACACCTACAAAGGTATGAGCCGTCTGCTGATCCCCACTAAAGATACTGCGGCGCACGCGACCACGCCCGCTGGTACAACGTACGCACTTCCTGTCGACTCACGCAGCCACGCCCCCCCCCCCCACACCTTCCCATGCGCCGGCTCCTATCTCCATGTGCCCTTCGCGCGAATGAGACGGTCGGCTCGTTTCATCTCTGCTTAAAGGGACACTAAAGGCAAATATTAAGTCGACGTTGATTGTTGAAATAGCGGTCCAGAAACCTCGTAGTGCTACTTTTACGCCAAGGAAGTGCTTATTTTGAAATAAAATCGCGTTTTAGTGGTCCGAATCACGTTAGCACACTTCAAATCACCCGCCTGAAATCCGACTTTCATACGTCACTGCTGCCGTGCCCAACGTTGCCCGCCTTTACTGCGCGGCCGCCGACACTAGTAGCAGCAGAGCGAAAGTAGCGGGACCCACAGCAGCAACAACGGCCATCGAAGCCACCGAAGCTTGCCTCAATCACCGCAACGGATGTGGACGGAGAACTTGACAACGACACATTGGCTCGCGATGCTGGGCTCCAATTCAGCGACTTGAGCCCCGATGAACGCGGTATGCTGCTGAGGGCTCGTAGTGCTGGCGTCGTTGCATGCGGCATTTTGTCGAACTTTCTGTCAGAGCGACTTTCACGAGCGCGCAAAAAACACGCGGCAGTACGCGATCCCGAACTATAGCACTGAGACGCGACCAGGCTAGTGAAAGAAACCCACGTGACTGGTATGGCAAATTGACCGCCATCTATGGAGTGGGATCAGAGTTAAAATCTGCGTTCCGTCTCTTTTCTCCCAACTCTCCTCAACCCCCTCTCTGGCGGGATCAACTCCCTCTGCTGGAGGCGCGCTTTCCGCCGCCTTGCTGGCGCCGCCGACTTTGAAATCCGTTGGAAATTGTTTCGTGTCTGGCGTTTGTAAGGCGTGCGTTAGCCGTCGTTGCTCGTCCGTTTTGACGTGCGCGCTCGCTGTGTGCTTGTGCGACGCGATGTTTTACGACTCGGGATGTTCGTGCATAGTGCTTTGTTGTTCGAATACTTCCAGAACACGAACCCGGAATATATGTGCCGGCCCCCAAAAGAACAACAGGTGAGCGTGCCCTTTGAGTTGCGCTTTCATTGTGTCAGTTTGAATTGACGGTCCATACCGAGTAGCTGTTCCTCTGCAGTGGGGCTACAGTTTGTTGTTTTCAAAAATGACTGATTCGAAACGGGCACGATGCTGCGTTTAAATCGTTATTCGAACAAGCAGCAGCGGACATGAAGCCCATGCGACGTAACTATATAGTTACAGGCTTACAACTCTCACAGAACCGCGTGCTTGAATGTGTGCTTTG
>NC_051176.1:101506604-101545841 GCF_013339695.2 Rhipicephalus sanguineus | reverse complement strand
GGCTCCTGATAACTCCAATTTTTTGGCTACTATCGAGGGATATCAAAACAGTTTTCAATAAGGAAACGTCCTTATAACACACTTTTATTTCCGATCTATTGACGCCGCCATCTTAGACTTCGTTTTGTGTGTGGTGATGTGAAATTAAGAAGGTCATAAAACACCGGATGCTCCAGCCCAGCGGCTGTCATGCGTATGAGTTTACAGCCGGCACCGTTCGTTTAGTGCTACAAAATGGAAAAGCGAGCAGCTCAAGAGGTGGCACTTAAACGCATTCATGGAAATACACGGGAGGTTTTCTCACTATTTCGCTTGGAAATGAAAATGAGCATTGTGCTAGCGGGGCACAGGAAACGGGGTCGGCGCCAGGATTTGTTTAGTGAGGAGGGGGTGGGGGCGAAATGATTTTTCCGAGAGGGGGGGACACCCCTCCCCTCACCTCCCCTGGCGCCTCGCTGACAGATAACAGCGTGTGAACGAAATGTCAGGTGCTGACGTCTGAAGTCTGCCGGGCTCTAAATGCATGGTGAAACTTGTGGCACACAAAGAATGTGACGACAGGACGATTACGAGGACGATTACGTCCTGTCGTCACTTTCTTCGTCCGTGTCTTTTTTGTGCGCCACAAGTTTCACCACCATGTATCACCACCAACAAGCCCATTCTCACGTTCTCTAAATAGAGATATTACAGATAATGCAGCGCGGCTTGGGCCACACTGTCTAAAGTGTTTGGTACCGTGGGGACGTCATTTTTTAAAGAGCAAGCGCTAACCCAATTCCTTCATTATTTTGTGTGTTCCGGGCGCAAGCACCGTTTGTGACTATAGGCCTCCCAAGCTCGGCCAGGGGGCGCTGCGTCGCACGCGTTTCGCCACACTCGTCTAAATGTGTTTGGTACCGTGGGACGTCGTTTTTTAAAGAGCAAGCACAACCCAATTCCTTCATTATTTTGTATAGCAAGGACAGCGTTGAAATTAGCAAAAGGCTGAGACAGGGATGTCCTTTGTCCCCGCTGTTATTCATGCTGTACATGGTGAGGATGGAAAAAGCGCTAGAAGGTAGCAACATTGGACCCAGGCAGTAAAATTAAAAATAGAAGCGTGGGTAGAACAAAATGATATTTTGGGAGAACTTCAGAATGGATTTCGAATCGACAGGCGGTTAGACGATAATCTGTTTGTTCTTACCCAGTGTATAGAAATATCGAAAATAGAAAACAGGCCCTTATACGTAGCTTATCTAGATATTACCGGGGCGTATGACAACGTTAATCAGGAAATTTTGTGGGATATACTGGAAGAAGTGGACATAGGTGACGACTGTATTCAGCTTTTGAGGGAAATATACCGAGACAATACAGTGTGTATAGAATGGGAAGGAATAAGTAGCAAGGACAACGTTGAAATTAGCAAGGGCTGAGACAGGGATGTCCTTTGTCCCCGCTGTTATTCATGCTGTACATGGTGAGGATGGAAAAAGCGCTAGAAGGTAGCAACATTGGATTTAATTTGTCACACAAACAGGTCGGCACGATGGTTGAGCAGAAGCTTCCAGGTCTATTTTATGCTGATGATATTATCTTATTTGCGGACAGTCAAGATGATATACAGCGACTGGCAGATATATGCGGAAGGGAATGTGAGGCTCTAGGACTAGGATTTAGTGCAACAAAATGTGGATTGATGGTATTCAATGATCACGAAGACCATGCGGTCTTTATACAGGGCCAAAAATACCGAGGGTAAGCGAGTACAAATACCTAGGAGTATGGGTAAATGAAGGGGATAGATATATGGAGGTACAGAGAAAGCATCGGTGGCAAAGGAAAGAGGAATGCTGCAATTATGAAGCACAGAGCTTTATGGGGGTACAATAGGTACGAGGTGCTTCGAGGGCTGTGGAAGGGTGTGATGGTCCCGGGCTTACATTTGGGAACTCAGTGGTGTGCATGAAGTCAGAGGTACAATCAGGAATGGATGTAAATCAAAGGACGGTGGGCCGCCTCGCGTTGGCGCTCACGGGAAGACGACAAATGAGGCTGTAAAGGGTGATATGGGATGGACAGGGTTTGAAGTGCGGGAAGCTCAGAGCAAAATGAGATTCGAAGAGAGGCTGAGGAAAATGAAGAAGAGTAGATGGGCAGAGAAGGTTTTCAGGTATTTGTATAGAAAAAGCGTTGACACGCAGTGGAGAAAAAGAACTAGGAGGCTCACCAGTAAATATACGGCTAGCAGTGCGGGCGATATGGCAACAAGGAGCATTAAGCGGAAGGTCAGAGAGGCGGAGAGGACGTATTGGATGGCAGCGATGGAAAAGAAGCCGGCTCTGAGTAACTACCGAAAGGGAAAAAACGAAATAAGGAGGGAAAGGTTTTATGATAATTCAAGGGGAAGCGCTTTACTGTTTGAAGCAAGGTCGGGCTGCCTTAGAACGCGTAGTTATAAAGCGAGATTCAGTAACAAAGAAGAACAATGTACATGCTGCGGGGGAACTAAGGAAACGATGGAACATGTACTGATTGAATGTGGCGATATTCACCCAGGTATACGTGTGGGCACGAGTCTACATGAAGCCTTAGGTTTTAGGGACAACAATGGAAAGCTGAACACGTCCGCGATAGAAATAAGTAAGAGACGGTTAGAGTATTGGTGGCAGAAAAGTAGAGATAAAGAACAAAAATAAATAATGGGGGAAAAATAAAGTCATTCTGCCTTAAGAGGCAGCGAGATAGACCGTGAATTTATATTTTTTTGGTATAACAACATAGACTTAATCAATGTAGATGAGGTATTAGGCCAACATGAAACAAGGAAGCTTTTTTTTTTTTTTTTTTTTTTTTTTTTTCTCTTCGAGCCTGGTGGCAGACATGTCACCGCCCCGTTACAAAGGGGACGCTCATAGCATCCATCCATCCATCCATCCTTCGCCGCCTTTCTTGCGAAAACCGGTCGCTTCTCTCTCCGCACCTGCCTTTTGAGAGCGCTGTCTCCGCACGTTCGCGCACTCTGCACGCGCTGTTGTCTGCTCGCCGTGCACGTGCAGCTTCATGTGTCGCTTGCTCTGAAGGTTTAGAAAGATCCCAGAGATGGAAAAAACGTTTTCACGGTGGGAATCTCACCAGAGAAGGACGGTTGATCGACCACCTTTTCGGGACTGAGCAGGTCGTTGATGTTTGTGCGAGCGCTACGTGCGTGCCGATGCTGAACAGGCACATTTCTTTGACATGAATAGGAAGGTGACTGCGCGAGTTCTGTAATTATGTTACCGGTAAAACGCACATTCGTTGCGGCAGTCGTGTCTACTCGGAGCTATCAGCAAACATCCAGCACGCTTTCGCGTGCGTTTTCTATTGATAACTTTTCGATTGCTTGAATGCCAAGTTTGTCGTGCGGCTTTAAATTTATTATGAGCTCAGTGTGAAGAGCATAAATTTACATCTGCCCTGTTGAGTCACTGGCTGCATCGCAATGCGCAGTGTTCAGTTTCGTGGGAGTTTCACTTTTGCCGAGGTTTGCATAGGATGACAACGTCGGATCGCAAGTTTAATGCCGCCTTGGATTTTTTTAGAGCTCCCTTTGACAGCATAATGATACGCGCAAAAAAAAAAAAATAAATATTTCATGCCCACTTCGACCGTGCATGTTTCTTGCAGAGGCGTGTTTCATTTCGAATAATATCGACGCCTGATCACGCACCGTGTTCGCTTATTCGAATGTCGCTTTGGTTGTTTCGACAGCTCGCTTGGCCAGCATCATACTATACAGGGGCGTCGCCAGGGGGGGGGGGGGGGGGGGGGGGGGGGGGTACGCAAGCAAATTTTCAATTTTGCTTGCGTATATGTACAGGCACACGTACAAACGCACGCACGAACATACATAAAGTATGGTTGGAGCCCCCCTCCCCCAAAAATATTTCTGGCAACGCCCTGATAGTATACAATGCCCACTGGGATCGCGCATGTTTATGATTATGCCGAGATTTGTGCCCGATGATATGCGCATCTGAATTCGCGAAGCCATCGAAAATTTAATTGCCGCCTTGGTTCTTTTTTCAGCTCGTTTCCAAAGCGGTAACTATATATTGCCCGCGGCTCACGCGCATGCAAGGCTTTACATTACGTGCCGAACGCATGACATTATTACGAGGCACGCCGTGGTGGGGGACTTCGGATTAATTTCGGCCACCTGGGGTTCTTTAACGCGTACGTAAATCTAAGTACGCCGGTGTTACTGCATTTCGCTCCCATCGAAATGCAGCTGCCGTATGCGTGAATCGAACCCATGAACACGATCTTAGCAGCGCAACACTTCATGCCTGCTAGCAATCACGGCGTGTCGCATGCAAGGTCAATATATACCGCAATCAGCTGAATTAAACACTTAGTACTCAGGTAGTTATTTAAACTACATTACAAATGGTTAACTCGGAAAGCCAGCGTGCAATCTCGAAAACGTACAGCGGCTGTCTATTTTTTGTAGCTTCGGTTCACAAACGCACTTCTTTTTTCAAATGAGCACGATCATCGCGTTTTCCCCGTTAATAGTTCGTAATACTGTGTACGACAAAAATTGCTTCAAGGTGACAAGACCGCGAAAGCATCGCGGCGAACTGCCATAATCCACTCCTGACGCCTCTGCTCGTCGCAATGCTCGCATTGGAAACGGTAGAACTTGACGAGCAGTTTTCGGCTGTTCGTCATTTTAAAACTTTTGTGGACAGTTCACAATGCAGCAAGACTGCATGCCTGCTTTCGAGTACGGCGAAGGAACGGCACCCATAGCGTGAAAAATGCGAGATAAAAGCCCCGGGGAGCACGTTCTCCGCGCGCGCAATGGGAAAACCAAGCAAGAGCGACCCGTCCGAGCTACCGGAGTTTTCCCCTCTCTCCGCTGGGGCGGCGGACGGCGCTGCGCAAACTTGAGCCAAAATGAAGGAGAGTAGATGGGCAGAGAAGGTTTTCAGGTATTTGTATAGAAAAAGCGTTGACACGCAGTGGAGAAAAAGAACTAGGAGGCTCACCAGTAAATATACGGCTGGCAGTGCGGGCGATATGGCAACAAGGAGCATTAAGCGGAAGGTCAGAGAGGCGGAGAGGACTTATTGGATGACAGCGATGGAAAAGAAAGCCGGCTCTGAGTAACTACCGAAAGGAAAAAACGAAATAAGGAGGGAAAGGTTTTATGATAATTCAAGGGGAAGCGCTTACTGTTTGAAGCAAGGTCGGGCTGTCTTAGAACGCGTAGTTATAAAGCGAGATTTAGTAACGAAGAAGAACAATGTACATGCTGCGGGGGAACTAAGGAAACGATGGAACATGTACTGATTGAATGTGGCGATATTCACCCAGGTATACGTGTGGGCACGAGTCTACATGAAGCCTTGGGTTTTAGGGACAACAATGGAAAGCTGAACACGTCCGCGATAGAAATAAGTAAGAGACGGTTAGAGTATTGGTGGCAGAAAAGTAGAGATAAAGAACAAAAATAAATAATGGGGGAAAAATAAGGTCATTCTGCCTTAAGAGGCAGAGAGATGGACCGTGAATTTATATTTTTTGGTATAATAACATAGATTTAATCAATGTAGATAAGGTATTTGGCCAACATGAAACAAGGAAGCTTTTTTTTTTTTTTTTTTTTTTTCTCTTCGAGCCTGGTGGCAGACATGTCACCGCCCCGTTTTAAAGGGGACGCTCATAGCATCCATCCATCCATCCACGGCCGGTCTAGAGGCGCGCGCTCGCTCCTTAGCGAGCGCGCGCCTCCAGACCGGCCGTGCTTGAGCGTTGGAGGCAATCGGAGTATTTCTAGCGTACATAACAGAGTAGCCCTATTTATTTGAATGTAATTTGCTGTGCTTCTCAAGCATTTTTTTTCAGTTTACCTAGCGAAAATGGCACAAATTTTCTCGTCATGCACGCTACGGAAGAATATTCTGCGTCTTTTAAGAATGGTCATATATGGGATCACCTGGTTAGAAAACTGCTCACCGCGTTAGAAACTATTTTTAGTAGCCCCGTAAATATGCTATAGTAAATCTCTGAACTAGTGTACATAGCTAATTTTGAACGCGTATTTCCTGACGTCCACTATTCTCGACCACACATTTATTTCTAATTAGCAATTTTAGCTTAATTACTCCACTATTAGTCACAATAATAGGTGAGTGAGTGCGAACCTAGCCTGTAACATGATACTGTTCAAGCACAGATCATGTGCATTCGACGCACGCACGCACGCACGCACGCACGCACGCACGCACGCACGCACGCACACACCACACACACACACACACACACACACACACACACACACACACACAGCCCCACGCCACCCTTTCTTCCCAAAATATTTCCGAAACACCCATGCACGTATGTATATATGACCAAGGAGGTTATTTAAACCTCCTTGTATATGACCTCCCCCCCTTCCTCAACACCAGAACCCTGAATAAACACTGGCATAAAGAAACGGGCGACAGCATCCGACTGCCAAGCCCGCCTCCGCGGCAAAAGGTGGTTCTCTCACCAGGCCCGTAGCCAGGGATTTTTTCGGGGGAGGGGGGGGGGTGACACCCCTTTCCATCAATATTTCGGGGGCGGGGGTGCCTTAGCAACCCCCACACCCCAATCCTCAACGAGAAGACCCACCGAGTCGCGCTAGAAGTAAGTAACCCACCGCGGCTCGGACAGTGACAGCCCGACACCCCCCGCGGAGGGGGTACGGTCCCAGGCATATATATTGCTACGATACTGGGAGAACGCATGGAAGAAGAGGACAACGACGGAGGGCACGAACTGTGATCTGCTCGATCCCTGGACTCTCGCATCCATCATCTCTTGTAAATAAACGCATCTCACCGTAACAGTATTGGTGGAGGTGCTGGGTACAGCAGAGCAATCCCGGGTGAACGATCACGGAAGCGCTACATCTGGAGCTACGCCGAAGCCGCCGACTGGCCGGACTACCACCCCTCTCTATGGACCCGATTGCTGACGGCGACAACACGCGGTCTTCGTCTGGCGCTACGTGGCCCCAACACATGGTGCCACGAACCTTCTCTGGTAAGGTTGGAGAAGACGTCGACGAATGGCTGAAACACTACAATCGTGTGAGTAGATACAACCATTGGGATTCGGCCTCCCGGCTGACCAACGTCGGATTGTTTCTTGAAGGAACGGCGTTGGTGTGGTTCGAAAACCACGAAGAAACAATAGCGACGTGGGAAGAGTTTCAGAAGGAAATAGCGAGCTGCTTCGGGGACCCTTCAATGAAGAAGAAGCGCGCTGAGCAAACTTTAATGCAGCGTGCTCAAGTGCCCGGCGAGACTTGCACAACTTACATTGAGGAGATCTTGAAATTGTGCAAGTCTGTAGACCCACGCATGAAGGAAGATGACAAGGTTGGGCATCTCCTCAAAGGTATTGCTGAAGATGTCTACAATTTCCTCATCGGAAAGGACACCTTGGAGTCTGTAGCGGACGTAATTCAACACTGCCGCACGTTTGAGACTCTGAAGGCTAGGCGCATCACTGCCAAGTTTGGTAGACTTGCCAACGTCACTACCGTTGCAAGTGTCGACGTCACTCCAACACCACCCTGCGATCTTGCCGCAACGATTAGACAAATCGTGCGCGAAGAACTTGGACGACGTGATGCTGTCACCACGACAAGGGCACGTGCCAGTGATGTCCCTCTGCCATACGACGCAATGTGTGCTGCCGTTGATGCCACGGTGTACGACGTGCCCCTATCAGGAGCACTGGAGCAACCAACCGACAACCTACATCGTCGCAGTGGTCCCCAGAACGCCTTCATCCAACCACCTACAATGGTGTCCGCGTGGGACGATCACAGGCACACGGTGCCTCGTGGAAGGTTTGGTGACGTGCGTGAGGCCCCTGTGTGCTTCTACTGCGGTTTCCGTGGACATGTGGCTCGATTCTGCGCTCAAAGACGTCGCGCACCACAGCGCCACTACGAGGGACCACCGCCTTCTCCTCGACAAAACAGCTGGCGCGGTGGTATGCGCTCAATGCGGGACACGTACGTCGGCCACGGCTTCTAGCAAAATGCCCGCAGTGACACGCACGTCGGACGCAATTTCCACCAGAACTTCCGCAGCGACTCGCCCTCCTCTGTACGAAGCGTGACGCCCCCTACTGCGCGCCGGCGCCGTTCCCCGTCTCCTGGTCGCCGCGTCACTTCCCCACCGCCGGGAAACTAGGTGGTGCGGCCGATGGAGGTGAGGTCGCCGAACATTTGTCACTACATCCACCTATGCCTCCACCCGTTTCTATGACGCAAAATAAGGTCCCCGTTCTCGTTGATGGACTACCTACGATGGCTTTAATAGACACTGGAGCAGCTGTTTCGGTCATGAGTTTTAACTTTAAACTGCGGCTAGGACATAAAGTGATGTTTCGCTGGAACAGCAGTGCAACATTTCGTGCAGTGAGTGGGGAGACGCTAAGCCCTATCGGCGTGTGTGTTGTGAGTGTTACTTTGGGCGACAAGGTGTTCAAGGTAGAATTTGCTGTCCTGGCTAGATCCACACATGACATTATCTTGGGGATCGATTTTCTACGAGGCTGTGGTGAGATTGTGGCGCCGGTGAAATTTTGCTGTCGGCATTTACTGACGATTCCAAGCGCTGCCAAGGGTCCATCACCGTTATTGAGGACGTCCTCTTGCCACCCAAATCGATGAAGAACGTACCCGTTGACACCTTTGCCTCAGACGCCGGCACGTTTGATGTTCTTGTGGAGCCGGTTCCTCTTAATTGCGCCAAGAAAAATGTGCTCGTGCCGCATTGCGTTCTTTCCATCAGCAATGGGCGATCGGCTTTGTGGGTGTTAAATTATTCTACTGAACCTGTCATGCTGCCCAGTGGAATGCGGCTCGCCCTCTTCGAACAAAATGTGAACAGTTTGATTGCGTCTTTAAGCGACCAGAGTGTAGACCTTGTTCGGGCAACTCACTATACAGAAACCAACTTTCTAAGCATGATAAAGAAGTCGCTGTCATCAGAAAAACGCCAAGCCTTGGTCAAAGTCCTTGCCAAGCATGCCACTGTTTTCGACTTTGCACAGAATGAAGAGCAAACAAGTGTACCCGATTCGCGGACTCGTCACGTGATCGACACAGGATCCGCTCAACCTATCCGGCAGAAACCGCACCGTGTGTCATCTGCAGAGCGCAAGATCATTGCTGAACAGGTACAAGAGATGTTAAAAAAAAAGGTCATCCAAGAATCATGTAGCCCTTGGGCTGCCCCTGTGATTCTTGTCCGGAAGAAAGACAGTACATGGCGATTCTGCGTGGACTACAGACGCCTCAACTCCGTTTCTAAGAAGGATGTGTACCCGCTTCCCAGGATTGATGACGTCATTGATTGTTTGCATTCTGCGTCGTACTTCTCATCCGTGGATCTCAGGTCTGGATATTGGCAAATTCCCATGCATCCGAGTGACAAAGAGAAAACGGCATTCATAACCCCAGATGGTCTCTTTGAATTTAATGTAATGCCTTTTGGCCTGTGTAACGCTCCAGCCACGTTTGAGCGCTTCATGGACACTATTTTGCGTGGACTAAAGTGGGAAGTTTGTCTATGCTACCTTGACGACATTATAATTTTTGGCCGTACATTCGATGAGCACAACCGTCGTCTAGACATTGTTCTAACCTGCCTTGAGAAAGCTAAGCTCACCCTGAATTCTAAGAAGTGTCACTTTGGCAACCGTGAGACTCTGGTTCTCGGTCACCTGGTTGACAAGCATGGAGTTCGACCCGACCCTCAGAAGGTCGCTGCAGTTAGCAGCTTCAAACCACCTCAGTCTGTACGAGAGTTGCGAAGCTTTTTGGGCTTATGCTCGTACTTCCGTCGCTTCGTGCCTAAGTTCGCCGACCTCGCTTTCCCTTTGACGTGCCTACTCAATAAGGATGTGCCTTTTCGGTGGTCAGCAGAATGCGAGTCATCGTTTTTGCAACTCAAGTTTGTTCTTACCTCAGGGCCCGTGCTTCGCCACTATGACCCATCTGCTGCCACAGAAGTACATACCGACGCCAGTGGTGTAGGTCTCGGCGCCGTCTTGGTCCAACGCCATGGAGCTACTGAACACGTCGTTGCCTATGCCAGTCGTTGTTTAAGTAAACCGGAGCGCAACTACACTGTCACAGAGCAGGAATGCCTCGCGGTCGTATTCGCCGTCCACAAGTTTCGCCCGTATATCTACGGACGCCGATTTTCCATTATCACAGACCATCATTCTTTATGTTGGCTCACTGGACTACGTGACCCATCCGGCCGTCTTGCTCGTTGGGCGTTACGACTCCAAGAACATGACTTTGAAGTACGTTACAAGAGCGGTCGTCGTCATGCCGACGCCGATTGCCTCTCGCGGCTTCCCCTTCCGACAACCGAGTGTGACGCAGACAACTTCGATGAATATTTAGCAGTTGTCGATGCCCCATTTCCTGACCTGACCACTTTTCGCGCAGAGCAACGCAGTGACAACAGTCTCGCCCCTTTCTTTATCTCCGGAACGAACGGTCAACGCAGTTTCGTCGTAAAGGACGACGTTCTTTACAAGAAGAATTATTCCGGCATAGGCGCCCGTTTACTTCCAGTTGTGCCAACAAGTCTGCGACAACGCGTCCTCCGAGCTATGCACGACGACCCTACGTCTGGACATATGGGTTTTTCCAGGACATATCAGCGCACACAAGAACGCTTCTTCTGGCCGAAAATGCGTCAAAGTGTGACTGCATACGTTGCGAGCTGTGAGCAATGTCAACGCTACAAGCGTCCGACAACCGAGCCAGCAGGACTACTTCATCCCATAGCACCCCCTGGTTCTCCATTTGAGGTCGTTGGTGTTGACCTGCTCGGCCCTTTTCCGCGATCAACGAACGGCAACCGATGGATTATAGTGGGCGTCGACCACTTGACACGCTATGCCGAAACTGCGGCAATTCCTACAGCAACGGCCACTCAAGTTTCGCAGTTTGTGCTGTCGCACATTATATTACGCCATGGATCCCCACGTGTTATCATCAGTGATCGCGGGCGGCAATTTATTGCCGATGTAGTCGAAGACCTGCTTCGTCTCGCTAAGTCTCATTTTCGTCACACCACTCCGTATCACCCGCAGACGAACGGTTTAACCGAAAGAACCAACAGAACTCTCGTCAACATGATTTCCATGTATGTTGATTCCGGACACAAAACGTGGGACGCCGTCTTGCCCTTCATAACCTTTGCCTACAATACTGCACAGCACGAGACGACCAGATACAGTCCATTTTATCTGCTCTACGTACGCCAACCCCGAACAGCCCTTGACACTATTCTTCCGCTTTCTGAAACCGACCAACCTACTCTCGCCGAAACCCTTTGCCATGCAGAAGAGGCCCGGCGTATCGCCCGCCTTCGTACTCTCGCTTCCCAGAAACGCTCTAAGAACCGTTACGACGGACGTCACCGACACGTATTGTACGAGAAAGGCGATTTGGTGTGGCTTTGGACGCCGCTTCGCAAGCGCGGCCTATGCCAAAAGTTCCTAGCCAACTACACTGGCCCCTTTGTTGTCATGGAACGTCTCAGCGATGTCACGTACGTGATATCGCGGCTCTTGTCTACTGGCCGCCGCTCAAGAAAGACCAACGTCGTGCATGTTGCCCGCCTCAAACGCTTTCATCGTCGCAACGAAACCTGACTCGCCCGGTGGGCATCGTCTGCAAAGGGGGAATTGCTACGATACTGGGAGAACGCATGGAAGAAGAGGACAACGACGGAGGGCACGAACTGTGATCTGCTCGATCCCTGGACTCTCGCATCCATCATCTCTTGTAAATAAACGCATCTCACCGTAACAATATATTCTAGGGACCGTAGAGGGGGTGAGGACTCTGGCGGAGGCGATGGGGAAGACGGAATAGGCGACGACGACAGGGACGTACCGGTCACGTACCACGACATATTGACACACTATAAGAAACAAAGAGAAGCATGCACACCACTGGCTTTTTATGGGGGCGGGGGGTTCAGCCCTTCGGCCCTCACCCTCCTCCTCTGCAAAAATTTTCTGGCTACGCACTTGAACAGCTGCGCGTTACTCTCTCCACTTCTCTACCAGCACCTGCTTGCGCTTCTCCTGCGTTCTCGCTTCTGCTCTCACGGCGCATGCGCTACTCTCCTCCTCTCGTCTCCTCTCCTTCAGAACCTTCCGAAACGCAGTAAACTTAGAGTAAATTTCAGACAATATTCAGAAACGAGCTGCAAGCTGTGCAAGCACGAACACGCAGACATGACACACATCTTATGGAAATGCACAGAGATCAGGACAACATAGAACCGGACCTTCTTGAGGAGCGTATCTGCTCTGACTAGGTCGGATGTACAATTATTGGCAATGCAACGTTCCCGAGCCGCAGCAGAAAGGCCGTACCTCACCGCACATTATGCCCGGGTGGCCGGAGCCCGGGCCGACAGCCTTTTCTCAATAAAGTTTTTCCCGTCCGTCCGTCCCAGTGTGCTCGCATTATTTGTGTTTTCAAAACACCCGCGTGACATGTGACAGGTCACGCGAATTTCACTTGGACTACGCTGTTGAGTTTTCTACCTAAATTTTGTAGGAAACCATGCGATTTCTTTTTTTTGTGTGTTTTCATATTTGTCAAATCGTGCATTTAAAATCACCTCACTTTCCCAGGAAACCACCTCCCCACGCTTCCGCTTGGTATCTGAACTTTAAAGTACTGTGCCGATCTCGGAGGCGCAGCAGGAGTTGGGACTTGTGCGACCATTATTGCTTGTCTAATTTTTTGCATTCAATAAATAAAGAACATCATGAAACAACCAAGCCTAAAATATTGTTCGTTTGTCTGCTCAGGAGTATGAAGTGCACTGTGTTGCCTAAGTTTGATGTATAAATGTCAATGTGGCCAGTATTCCGTTAGTAAACATATTTCCTTTCAACTTTGTAATTATGAAAATGTGCGTGAGTTTATTTGATAGACAAAACAAAAAAGAGACGCACAGGTTAACTCCAGACTTGACGATTGTACTTTTAAACTTGCCATAAAGACGGGAACTCGTTTTTGTGGCCAGACTTTGACAAAAATTAAGTTGTTGCCAGACTTTGATTAACGTGAGTATAAGATTAAACTTAATTAAAGAATAAATTGGTTAGTATTATGTGTACTTTGCGTTTAGTAAATAATATTGTATTTATAGGTAAGATTAATTTATTAGAATACATTGTTTGCTGACTTTTTAAAGTGCCTAATGTACATGGTTGCTTGGTTTTTGTGTACAACTTAAAGTCTACTAAGCGTCATGGTTTGGTAAGTTTGTTTTGTTTTACTAAAAAATAACAATAACTCTAATACAGTCTTTATTATTTGCTTCAGTGGCGAGAATACTAATAGTTAACAGGCTTTACCTCATTGTGGCTAGATGTTCGTGAACGGCTCAAAGTGAAGGTTCAGCATGGAGGCATCCTCAAAAATTTGGGCCGGGATTAATTACGCTTTTGTAGCGGAGCGAGCGTTCTGTGCGAGAAGCGCGTTATTTGTATGCTGCAGCTCGACGAATACGACGACTTTGAAAGTGCGCTACCTTCGACTCAGTGGCGGTGGCGCTCAGTAGACAGGCTGTTCAAAGTATGTGCTAATGCTGTGCCATCGGCCGATCGGCCGTCTGTTTCGACGCTGTGCTGTAGGACACAGCACATCGTGGCAGTAAGCTCATTTTTAGCAACACTACGGCTGCGCATCGCACCACGTACGTACAGAAGTCACGGCGCGCAGGACAGTAGAATTTTTCGACGCCGACTTTAGGAGAGGCCGGACAGCAGACGACGCTAGCAGCCGACGCTGCCATGAACGTGGGTTCGTATTTCACACTGGCCTGATCTCGCGCTGTTCCACTGCAGCTAGCTCCTATCGTCTTGATGCATGTGAAAATGTAAGTTGATGAGTGCTAAGCTTTATATGTTTCGGCAGTTCCGCTGAAACGTTGTCACCAGTTTAGCTAAGGAAGAGGCGGCCCATCTCACGCATACTCGGCTCAAGAGCACGATGAAAAATTGCTTTTAAGTATTTTTCAGCCGTGCTGCGGCCCCTAGAAGCCGTGCTGTCAGTTTTTGCTGGCATGGATACTTGTTGTGGAACCTTTGACAATGTTCCTGTCTGCGTAGTTCAATATTATTGTCGAAAACGTGACACGCATAGCTTCTTTCAACGTCGTTTACTTCACGAAGTCTCAAATGAGGCTTATGCAGTATTTTTCCGTGTTCCAATGAATAATTTAGAGCGGCCGAACGTGTGACCGGTGTTGGAAATCGCTGAATTTTTCTTCGCCCACTGGCTCTTAGCTTCGCCAACGTATGTACTGCAGATTGTTTTACTGCGCTAACATTGAAAACCCCGTGCTGGTTCAACAACAGGATGTAGTCGATTGCAACGTTGACCTCCTCTGAAATAGCGCAACCAGTCTTCGTACTGGTCCCCTCTTTATTATTATTTTTTTTTGTTCTGGGAGCAATAAAGATACCACCACCACCACCACCACCGAGGGTACCGAATGTTACAACGTTGCTTCAAAGATGGTGGAACACTTCGGGTCCGAGCTCGGAGTCCGTGTAAAAGCTTTTTCATATCTCGCAGAGGGGGCGCTATTGGCGAAGCGACCGGAAGTAACGATCCGGATGTTGACGGCTGTGCGCGGGTGTTCGTCGGGGACTCGGGGCCACAAACACCACCGCGGCTGGTATGTGTATCCCAGCTAGAGATCACTTGTTGCACTTTGTCAAGAAAGCGCCGTGCTCAGACCGAAGGTACGATCCGATGCTATTCTGTCTTTGATTCGCAACGACTCTTTGCTACGTTTTGTGATGCGCATTGAGTGACAGGGACGGTGTTGTCGAACTGAATCGTGCCTGCTGTATCTAGACCGGTATTCTGTAGCGATGCCCTTTCTCAAGATAATGTTTCTTTCATGCTTGTAGCGCGGGGACAGTGACGGTCCACCCACGCCGTGAGCGAAATCTGGAGGCCACGAGCGGTGAAAGATATATAGCGTAGAAATCGAGCATAACGCATCGCTACAAGGTTCCCGGGCAGTGGTCTCACCATAGCACATACAGAATGCAAAACCTTAGTGAAATTCGCGGTACGTTTGGTATGCTATCAACATGATGAGACATTTCCCAGCTGCGTTCCTTTTGCTGTCATGTGTCAATTTCTCTTGATGAGGAAGAACTCACTGGCACATTCAATAAAGAAGACAGCGGTCTTCGCGAAAATACTAAAGTACATTCAAGGATCCTCTTGCAAAGTAGAATTCTTAGGCTAAATTATTCAACGCAGCGCTAGTACTTTCGCGTGGATATTCTGGGTCTCTAAACCCTGTGGTTGTCCCTTCGAAGTCCATCCCGCACATGCAAGATGTGGTCTCGCCCTGCTGCTGCCTAGCGCGCCGGCTTCACTGATCAGTTTCTTCTTCTTTTCTTTTCTTTTTTTTGATGTTGTAGTACGCCGAAATAGGCCGCATGCTTTTAACCACGACATGCCATGCAACAATAGTGCGCGCCGAATGCGTTTTCCAGTGCGCTGAAATATGCTAAAGTTGGTCAGAGAGGGCTGTACTGTTCAACGGTGCAGTTTCACGATCGTGACTGTGGTCGCTGCCGGCTGCACACTGGGAAACGAACAACTGTGGCGAAGTTTTCCCTCAACACAGCAGTCATGTCATTCTATATTAACATTTGCTCCACGCTTCCGCTGTGAAAATTGCCTTCAGTGACTCAAGACTCCGCACTGCAGGCTCTCTGCGGTAAAGGTCGCCTATGTGACGCTTTCGCGCCTTGCGCTCCAGCATTCCAAAGGAGGCTAGCGCTGAGCAGGGGCTCTATAACACTAGCGCGCTCTGCGCATGCATTTACAGTGAAACCTCGGTGATACGATCACGGCTCGTACGAATTTCGGGGTGATACGAATTTTTTGTTGGTCCCGGCCAAGGCCCATTTGCCTGAAATGTAATGGAGCACGGTTGTTGCGAACCGATTTTCACCCAGTGACGTTTGATACGAACGTACGCTACCGCCCAGGTACGAAGAGGTGCTTTCCGCGCTGTCGAGGAAGGCGCGCCAGGCACGTGCGAGCGCGGCAACGCAAGCGTGGGCGGCATGCGCGCCGCACCACGAAATCGTCAAAATCACGGTGTAAAGAAAACACGTTTCTTATGGTCAGAATAAACCTTCAGGGGCGCGTCACGGCCTCCGAGATTGTGTGCACGAATCTTTGAGGCTTTTATGTGCCTCCGTGTGCCTTGCTGTTTAGATTACAGAGGACATTAGCGCCATGCTTTCTTTTTCTAACGCGTCGACGCGGGATGCTGTCGTTGTTACTGTGTTTACACGTGCCTGCCTCGTGCATCAGACATCCTATGAACGGTGGACGAGGACAGAAAGAAGGCGAGGACAGACTTGGCTCAGGGGTCAGGCCTCACAGCGTGAACATGCGCGACCGTTGAGGTCGCTCTTCGGCGGGCACGGCCCCAAAAAAACATCCGCAACACCTCCGCGATAACAAAATCGTAACACAGGACCATGGTTCTGTAATTTTTTGGTCTTGATCCATCGCGTCAAAGCACTTTTGTTAATTTCGCTGCAGTACCCCAGTGTCATGCAAAAAAGCATAGTAAAATATGGAAGGGGCTACTGCTGTCGCGGGTCACAACGCACCTGGTTCATTCATTAAATAGCGCGTACGGGCCGTATATTTACAAGTGCTGGTATGATTGCCGACATCTAAAAACATAACTGACAATCATTCAGGGTTCTTCCTGACGTTGCTGCGGCCCTGAATAACAATAAACGAAAATGTACGCCAGCTTTCTTTTGTCGCATGTTAATTTTCCATGCTTTCTGGTGATACGAATTTCGGTTGATACGAATATTTTAGGTGGTCCCGTGAGATTCGTATCACCAAGGTTTCACTGTATTCTGCTTTGCCTGGCCTGAAATTTACATCATCGACGACGCAAATACGGGCAGGAACCATTAAACGCTTTATAGACTGATTAAACGCTCTTCCTGATTATGAAAATTCATTTTCTTTCGTAGAAACGGAATATCATCACCGCTGCTCTATATCCAAGCTGCTGTGGGTCGATGAGAGTGCAGAAGTGTTCGTGTTTTAGTTGGGCCGAACTGGGAGAGCTAAAAAAGGTTTCCGCTTTAGCCTCCGATTAACCTGCTTCCTCTTGCTCATCATACTGCCACGCGCGTTTTTTGCTTCATTTTTATGTATTCGGGTTTCACCTGCAAAAACCGTTAGCAACGCTCGGCGCAGATCGCGTGACAATGTTCGGGAAGCTTCGCGGCCGTTTGAGGTCATTCCGTAAAAGATTACGCGCAGAACGCGAAGAGTCATGTTTATTCGAGAGCTTGCGCGAGCACCAGCGATAATGCTGGAAGGTTTCATGACATGTATGAAAGACGGCGCGTCCCAGTGATGATCAGATTACTCGACGGCCAACCACTGTTCTCGCCGCTATCAGTGCACAGCGTGTATCGCTTGTATTTTGAGTTCATTTTCTGGGCATAAGTTCGCTCGAATAAGGAGTTCCGCATTTCCCGGTCTTGCTGCAGCCTTCTTCACCGTCACAACCACGTGACAATATGGTAGCTTTCAGCGATTGCGACGGCTTGCAACAAGGCGACGAATAAGGCAGTGGACTCGAGCACATTGGGAAGCCCAGTTTTCAAGCTTGCCCTGCAACTTGTTCTACCAGACCAGGGAGGTGGTCAAGCTCCATGGTTTACTGGACTAAGGAGAGTGAATTGACAGCCGGGCTAGTTGGTTTTGATTAATTTTGAATTGACTTGTGCAGCGCAAAATACAACTAGGACGGCAAAGAAGGCACACACGAGCAGCTCTGTTAATTTCTCTCTCTCTCCCTCTCTCTCAGCAAGTATGAGTTCACAGAATTGCATACGGGCACAAACAGTTCAACATCGTTATACAACTGAAAATATTTATTATACTCATATGAATATAACTCGCCAGGTGCTATATTAGCATCTGCCTGTGTGATCGGCGGGCAGCCTCCTTGAATTACGTTCAGAATAAGACACTTTCCTGCTATTCCGAAAAAGTTTAGGTATTGTTCAGCATAATAATGACGTATGTACAGTAAAAATGTGCATACGTCATTTTAACGCCGCGCGATCTCACAGATTTGTGACGTCGCGTAACAATTGTAGGTGGTTTTATGGCACACCAAAACTATTTGAAGATTAGCGAAGAACTAATGGCCAGAGATATGCCGTATTGAATATGGTGTGGTCTCTTATTTTTTACGCAGTCGTGCATAAGCGCACACTATGCGATTGATCATTTTCGTGTCATTTGTTGCATCGCGTTAGGTTTTTGTGCATGACCCAGAAAATTTCGACCAGTCATGAACAGCTAATGACGAATGCGGAAAGAAACAATGCGGGGTAGTTTAACGTTATAATCGCCCACATTCTTTCAACAAAAGTTGGTGCTAACACCGTTAGCATAGGCGTATTTACTTGAAGGGGCCGGAAGGGCCTCCAAGAAATTTTGCAAATACAAATGCGATGTGTATAAAGAATGTACTACGCCTCTAATACCACAAATTCTTATTTTGAAAGGAAACTTGTGGTTGACAAGTTCGGTAATATAATAGTAATATAATGATAGGAACAATAATAAAACGCACTAGAAACACTATTTTGACTAGGAGCAAAGAAGGAAAAATATAATATACACAAACCTGAATATGTGCAAAGAAGTGTACTACTAATGAATGAATAGGTGCACTCATTGCTATCTACATTAAAAACGCTATTATTAGTGAGCAGCTTTTAGACATTAACGAACTTTCATTCAATGATACAAATCTATACTACTGGGAAGGCCGCCATCGACATAATTGTATTCACGCATAAAGTTGTGTGGTTAATGTAGAAAAAGTGTTGCTTGTAATACTGTTACATGCATAACACGCGTATGTATGGTTGTCACAGTGTGTGCTACGTAGAACTGACTGTAGTAAGGTAGAGAGGTGGGCGAGTTGGAATTGATAGGTGTATATAGGCCAGTCCGGCAAATGCATCAACGAAAGACTTCGCCAGCACAATAATACTTTAAAGGGAACGCCGACGTCACACCTTTCGGCCTATTGCAGATCATGTGGATGCACACCGTTTTTCAGTAACACTGTTATTATGCTGAAACATAGACAAAAAGGGCGCGAGAACGCTCGCTGAAGCGTTATTTATCAGAAACGAGGGTAATGATTGTATATCTGAATCGTCTGTTTGTCTACTAGATTGCGAGGTACGCAAGCTCATCCATTTCTTTGACGTCACCTAAATTTTCTGCGCAGGAATGAACTTACATATTAGATAGTCAGATATCTCCCACTCCACCCCTCCCCCCTTGAGTTAAAATCCTGTCTACGCCCCTGATAGCACAGTTCGGCTATCAGCTACTCCAAAATTAAATTGAGCAGCGCAATGCAGTCGGTCTTTTGATGAGCTCATGCGCTGATTTGGCGACATAAAATCTTGCTACGCTGCGGTATGGTGAATGAGCTCAAATAAAGTCCCACTTTACCTGACACAGCAGAGTATCTATTAATTTCCCGGCGACGAACTAGGAAAAGAAAATAATAACGAGAGAGAGAGAGACAGTCGACCAGAAGCGTATAGAGAAACCTGGTGGATCCATTGGACTCCGTAGTCCTTGGTCAGTAAAATGTACTGACCTCTCTAGGCAGCTGCGAGCATGTAAACTTATCAACAAATGTGCGCGGATATGTATTAGCTCAAGGAAACATGAAACCATTAAAGCGAAAATATTAAACGTGGGTGAATATTAAGAAGAAAAAAAAAACTAATAGCAATCGATTAGTTTTTGCGATACGACTCGCACTCGATGGGACAATTCACTTTTCGAGATTATCGAATACAAGGGTCCGCAACATTTATTGCGGCCGTCGGTGATACGGAACCATGTGTCGTCTATTCCTAATGATTCATCTGCAACACAGGCGGGGTTGTGCTGAAAACACAGCGGTTACTCAGGCGCTTAGCGAGAGCGCGAAGTACTAACTTCTACTGAATCATTTCCAGTCATCCAACAAGAGTGTCTCGCAGGGCTGAAATCTTCAGCTACCGTCTCATGCTTTTAGGCAGCGTGGGTGGAGAGCGGCATGTTGAAGACAAATGTGGTCAAATGACTTCGAAATGCTCAACTTCACCTAAACCTCAAATAACATTTGATTACCGCACTCAATTTCATTCGGTGGCGGGCTCTCGGGACACCTCGCATCAATTTACAGCGCCGGTTTTTTAGCCTCACCTCACTTTGTCAGGTTGAGGGCGAAATTGAGGTTTAGGTTGACTTCGTGAGGCCAGAACCTAATGAGTAGGCCCAGCCTTTGGTGTAAACCACTTCGGTTCTGCATGCTCGCGTATGTCATGCTCAGGTTGACTGCTACGCGTCTTGTGCTTCCTGGAAATAGACTTAGCGCGGAACGCAATAAGATGTACATGACGAAGGTTTTTTTTTTTTTTGTTATCTCGTACGCCTGTATAATATGGTGGGAATGGAGATGACTAGGGGCGTGGACGGAAGTGCTTTCCATGCTCGGTGCACTTGACAAATACCAGGAACGAAGGACGCGAATGGATGAGTGCACCGCGGAGACGAAGTCGTTACGAAGTCCGAAGTATATATGCTACTTAGTCATGGCATCCATTCGCATTCTTGGTCGTAACGCCTTTGTGCGCGTGCTGTTTTCTAAAAAGAATAATATAGAATGTGAGCCTTGATGCGAAGTTGGTTTTTTTTTTTTTAATAGGATGGCGTCAGCCAGTGGCAAGCTCAGTGACGACACTGCTAGGGTGGCCACTTTCCACGGTGCTGGTCCAGTGGGCACAGAACTTCGAACTCGGCATGTAAGTGAAAGTCCTCTTTTTTTTTTTTCACCTGTCGCCCACTTAGTGAGTAGTAAAGGTTTTTAGTGAAGATGAAGGAGTGGAAGCCAGGTGCAGTGTACATGCCATGTCATTCATTTTTGCATAGTGTACAACTAAGCTTTTGTCATAGATCATATATAATCACGCCAGGGAAGCATAGGGAAGTTATTTAGCGGTTCTATTTTGTGTATGTGTACTATATCCAGTTACCATTTGGGCAGTAATTTGTCACTGCAACAAGCATACGTTCTTGAAGAGCGTAATTGTAATCTTAATCGGCTACGTGCTTTTTTTTCTGTAACGTGTAAAAGACTGGGCAAGGGTAAGTAAGGTTTAGATTTTCTTTTTATATATGTGCGTGTTATACTTGAACACACCTATGATAATTAGTCTTCCTAGGCGAAATATGAAACATCGCTTGCGTCCTTGCGACATTGTTTCGTCGACGAATCACAGTGTGTATCCACGTGCGTGAACAGTTTGAGATAGCATGGGAATACAGTTAGAATAAGAAGGAAATATGGACGATTGTACGCATCGTATTAAGTTCTATAGCATTTAATTTACTGCTTTTCGAAAGTGTCACTATAGGGAACCCAAGCTCAAGTTTGCGGCGCGACGACAGCGCCGCGCTGCGGCTCTGTCGGAAAGCTCTGTAGTGCATGCGCGGCCGACTCGGCCCCTTTCACGGTAGCGGTAGCGGACGTGCGCACGCGTTCTTCTGTCGGTGCGGGTAACTGGGGGGCCGTCAGCTCGGCACGTTGAACCGAGAGGCTTGCTGTGCGAAGCTGCGCATTTCCGCGATGGCAGAAGCGACTCCGCGGAAGCCCAAGCGAGGTCCGAAGTATTGCGGTTTAGTGGCCTGCCACAACAGTGCAGACAACACCAAGGTACACGATTCACGTGTGAAACTGTATCGGTTCCCGGGCGTGTCGCACGAGAAATAAAGGCGGCAAGCGTGGATAGCTGACAGCGCTGTCTCGCCTTCTATTTTGGCTGTCTGAGTTCATTGCTTTCGTTCGTTTCGACTACCTGAATTGGTAAGTAACGCGGCGCATGCACGCAGCGACTACAGTAATGATTACTTGCTGTCTTCTCGCATTGTGAAAGTCCAGTTACGGTTGTAGGTGAAGCAACTTTGTGTTTTGATTGCCCGTGTTCGTGAGACCTACCCGTCGTTGTTAAACGTTCACACTCGCGCTATACCGTTAGCGTTGCGCGGTTGGTTGAATTCAGTTGAACTCGGCACATTGTCAGAAGTTCGGCGCCTGCAATTCACGCGTCGGGAAGGCTGCTTTATCACGCCGGAACGGACGTCTGTGCATTTTCAGCAAGCTTTGACATCGTTCTGCAGGTTTGCTTTGTTTTTGTCACTTTATTAGGGTGATATATATTTAAGCCGCTAAATATAACTGGCACTTAATACATGCTTTGCAATTGCAACCTTGAAGTAACCACCTTCTGACTTTGTGCGATTTTCTTGCCGCGTTCGCGCAGCAGGTTTTATACGCCTGTCAAGTCGATATCATAAAAAGAGACTGCAAGCATGACGCGAGAGCCGAAAAAACGAGGCGAACAGTTCATCTTGCTGTGTTTAAAGCTCTGTGTTTAAAGCTTGTGTTTAAAGCTCAGCTAGCTGCCTCGCGTCTTAAGCGGCAGGTGATTCTCCAGCGGCTCGGAGGACTTGACTCTAACCTTCTCAGGAAACAGTGCCATGGCCGTATAATTTTTTTTTTTCGCACGCCGCAAACGTTTGTTCGCGAAAGTACATGGCTGCTACTGTAAGCATGCCATATCAAAACAACAATCATATGATTCGTAGTCCACGCCGCAGAACATCGATGGCGTGTACGGCTTTATTTCGGAGTGCATGTGGACCATTATTCATCTTTAACATGACAGAATGAGACTTGCCTCGAGGTATACGTCCTACACGGTGTAATCGCGACTTGGGAAATGCATTTCGATTTGAGTTGCGCGTCGTCGTCGATCGTCTGCTCTTCACCGTTAACGTGATTGACGAGCCTTTCTCATTTTATCAAGTTCGCTTTTCGGAAGTGCCCGTCAAGCTTGAAAATTCTTTTGAAGCCGCACTGCAAGCGGTACATTGTGAGGCGGCGCAAGTGCACCGCGAGAGCTCTGCACGTGCAAAGCGAGCGGCAACAAGGGAAAACGCGCGCTGCTAACACCCCAGTTTCTCTTTTTGTGCCAGAGATGGCGCTGCCTGTCAAGAACCGCAGCGCCGCTAAGCGTTGCTTGGGAAGCCTATAGAGGGCAACATTCGCGTTAGATCTGCATACATCTTTTATCGTGCAAATAACATTTGTTTACGTGTATAATAACATTCCACTTTAATTCCGGCATAACATCGCCTTAGCTTTATATATCGTACAAGTATAATTATCACCAGTAACGTAAACGAAGTTATGCATGGGCGCTTCTCCACAAGATCCCTTCTTGACCAGCGTGCTTGACTCTATACGGCATAACGCAGTGCAGTGAGATTTGCTTGCAGTTGCGGAAAGTGAATAACAATGTTTGAACGAGGAATCGTTGCCGTACACACTAAGAGAGAGAGAAAAAAAATGACCTGTTACTCTTTTTGGCGATTCCTGACTTTCCACATACGTATATCAGTGGCGTAGCCAGGTCGGTGTTTCGGGAGGTTGACCTCACCCCCCTCTGCCCCCTATACTTTTACATTTTGTAGGCCTATGTATACGTTTGCACATACAAACACGCGCGCGAACTTACAGCAAGGGTGGTCGAACAACTACAAAAAAAAAATTGTCTGGTTACGCCCCATACATATACAGGGTATTTCAAGATATGTGTCCGCAAATCCTCAAAAATCAGGAAAATGCGATATTTGTTCGCTGCCTTCCCAATTGCTTTTTCTGTAGCGGCAGGTATCGACGGTTAAAGATCATTTGTGACAGTAATTAATAAAGTTAATTACCTTTTTAATTAGTGAAGTTAGGCGGTTATTTCAAATGTGAGAATTGAAGTTCTTCTTGCGAAGAACCGATCGCAGGTTTGATATGTAAAAAAAGCGGCCTCTAGTAATTGTTGTGGCGTAATGAAATTCAACCAAATTTAGCGGCGAAACCGAAACCGGAGCACCGATGAGCGCAACAAGCAGACGACCAGAATGACATCACTGTTCAAGACAACCATTACAGAGGTGTAGTTCTTCCGCGTTCGTTAATGTATGTGCGCCATGCGTGCTGTAATTTCAAGCGCAGCCCGCACACCCACACGACGAAGTCGGTCGATGCAGTCCCGTAGCCAGGGGGGGGGGGTGCCCTAGGACCCCCCCCCCCACTCGTAATTTTTATGGAGGGGGGGTGTTTTACCGAAAATAAATAAAGAAAATAGGTGTTTTTCTCAAATACTCAAGGTTTTCAGCAAATGGGACACCACCCCCCCCCCCCCTTCGAAAAAAATTCCTGGCTACGGGCCTGGGTTGATGGTTAATATAACGACGCTCACGCATACTGGACGTCTCAGAAGAATATGACATTTACACTCTTCCGCGTTTCAGTTTTGGCTTCGCCGCTGAATTTGGTTGAATTTCATTACTTCGCAATTATTACAAGAGGCCGCTTTTTCGAAATCTCAAAGCTGCAATGGACGTTAGTTAATTAGTTAATTAATTTAAGTGTCTTTATTACTGTCCCAAATGATGTCTAACCATCTTAAGATTACTGCCACTACAGAAAGATGCAATTGTGAAGGCATCGAACAAATATCGCATTTTGCTGATTTTTGAAGATTTTCGGACACATTTCTTGAAACACCCTGCATAACTCTAAAGACGTTAACTCTCTTTTGGAGAGTCGCGCCTCCCGAGATTCTCCAAAGAAAATATAGTGATCTGCAAAAGAGGCTTAACGTATATCTTTAAAGAAAGTTATATATGCACGGGACCAGTCAGGACTGACGAAAAAGAGTGACAGGTAATCTTTCTTTTTTCCTTTTTCGTTTTTCTGAAGCGTGTGGGCTGTAGCCACCGTTTCGACGAAAGGGCTTCCGTCATGCAAGTCACCTTCGTCGAAACGGTGCTTCCAACGACATGCCTTGTTCTTTGGTTCGAGCTTTAAAATCTTATACGCTGTATGGACGACATACAGAGTGTCTATGTGAACGAATTCGAGCTTGCTCCACGTGGCGATCGCAGAAAAAAATGCATGGCATAGTTTCTACAGAAGCTCAACGGGCCTGTTAGTCGCGGTGGCTAATATTAAAAAAAAAATAATAATAAAAACACGGATGTACGAAATTACAAGTTGTACGCTTGTAGAGTCGCGCTTTCGAAGACACGGAGAAAGTACGGCCCATAGGACTAAGGGGAACGCTCTAGGAACAGATTTGTTGAAAATATTTGAAAAGATATTGAAAAGGTGGGCACCGACGCAAGAACGATTGCAGCGCAGGTGCATCTAGTCGTCGCGCTCGCACAGAATAAAAAAAATCCCCCGCACCTCCCCGAAGGGGATCGTGAGGAAATGCGAATGCATTTGGGTGCACCCGATGAGTGTGCGATTAATTAATGAAGAGAGACGAGAGTGTGCACGTAGAGGCGTAATGCTCGAGTTGCATTGTGTTACACTTCGTCCTAGTGGTATCGTTGCCGCGAGAGATTCGACTTCACCGACTTCCATCGCTATCAAGGCACCAAATAGGTCCGAGCGCGGGGAGGAGGAGCGCCCGAGCGAGCTCCGCGATGCGAGCGCCCTCACCGGGTACACTCCTCCTCTCCCTTACCCTCCGCTGCTCCGCGATGCGAGCGCCATCACACGCCCGCGTGCTCCTCCTCTCCCTTACCCTCCGCCGCTCACCACCTGCTCCGGTTGCTAGGCGCGGCGCAGCTGTTGCTAGGGGCGAGGAGGAGCGCGCGCGGAGAGATAACACCTGTGCGCACGCCGGCCAGGGACGCAGGACAACCCCCGACTAAGAAATGCATTCGCATTTAAAAGGAAGCAAATAACTTTGCTTATATTCAGTTCCAGTCGTGCTGAAACTCCAGTCCTGGCGCCTTTTTGAGCCTAGGACTCCGGACCTCATAAGTTCTTGATGCGCGGCACCGGAAGTGGCCACCATGCTTTTGATGAAATAGCGTGCGATTTGATATTAAATAATTTTGGCTGAACAAGCTGCATAATGACGGGTGACAGAATCGGCACGCCTTATTGCCAGTGCGATTATTAATTAGCGAAATTTCACTAGTCTGTCGATGATATTGGTGCTTCTTATATTTCAAGAATTGAAGTTGGCCAGCACTCGGTGCATAATGTAAAAATACTTTGCTTTGCGTCAGTGTCCAGAAAGGCGAATTTCATTTTGTGCCGTGATAAGCGATTTGTTTCAATTAGCATGTTTCTGTACTGCGGAAAAAAACTGTAGTACATAAATATGCTAGATGGAACAGCAATTCGTCAGTTCGTTACAGGTTTTCAGTTCTATTTTTCGTCGAAACTTGTGCGGTGCAACGCTTATATGGAAAGGTAATGCTGAGGACTGGATGACTTTCATTCCACAGTTACAATATGGCACCGCCCCCCCTCCCGCTCTCTAAGCTTCTTCAGTCAAAATAGTTACCTGCCTCGAATACATACTCTCAATCTATTTACTTAATCTATGAAACAATACCCGTGAAAAAAAAAAAGCAAACAGGCGCAGCGCCCGTTCCACTGCGTGCCGTGCTTCTCCACGGATTGAGGAGTAACATTAGTGAAGCAACTGAAGGGAAAGGAATGAGTTCGATGTGCTTCAAAGCGTACCTGGTCGTTTGAAGTTCGCTGGCATACCGAATATGAGTAAGGGCCCCGTACACCTTATGGTACCTTCGAGTAAACGATATTCAAATGTACAAAAAAAAAAGAAACGAAACAAAAAGGAAACAAGGATGAACGAAAACTCATGCTTATCCCCGTTGTCTCCTCCCACCACCCGCGCATCTTACCTCTCTCTCCAGCGATGCGTGGCTGTCGGTAGATCCAAGTCTGGTGACATAGGCGTTCTGTGCGAAGGGCCGAAAGGCGAGTTTAGGCTACAGCTTTTTGTTTGGGTTCTTCTCCGCCTGTGTAACAAAAATCTGCACCGGATATCATTGGTGTGGCCAGCAGTTGAGTGCCAACTGGACGACAGCGGTGCCCGCTGGTTCAACGTTATTAGTACAGTTTGTAAAATAGTGGACGCAAGCTGCTTGCTTATACTGCCTGTACAGGTGAGGTCGACAGTATTGCGCATGCGCACGACGCTTTGCGCACAACCCTTTGTACGCAGCGTTGTTAGCGTCCACACATTTTAGGCCATCGCAGCCCCCCCCCCCTCCCCTCCCGTGCGCACGCCTATGTTCTCGAGCTAAATGAACTTACCGTGTTCAGAACGCACCCCATCATCTCTTGCTCTTCATCACCGAAGCAGCTCCTAATGTCTCTTTCTAAGCAGGCGCCTAGCACGACGTAGCGGGCATGGAGGAGCGGAGGAGATCCGGCAAAATCCATCTTGCGATGACATGTTGCCGCTAATGCCATCAACATTCAACAAATATTAGTGACACGCGTTAATGCAGCCGACGAAATGCATCTTGCATGGCGAGAATTGAGTGACAGTATGAGCCAGGTACTGCAGGCCGGGTTGTGACATCGATGCTGATGATATTTATTGGTATCGTATCTTTGAAACAGGCCGCGACTACCAGTCACCTAACCGTTCTTTTTTTTTTTTTTAATCCTAACCTCGCCACGCTGCGCCATCGCCAATGCTTCTCCTAACATCACGTGACAATCACGAGGCAAAAACCGAGGATTCATTGGGAAAGCACCCATGCACGTGATGGTGAACGCTGACGGCGTAATGAGAAGGCACGCCGCACGGAACGGAGAAAGCGGCGGGAACTTTGGCCAACCACAGCTCTCTTGTGAATTTCTTGAATAAAATGTTTAACACCACCACCACCATGAACAATATAGCCATAGGCGTGCGCAGGGTTCCCCTTCAGGGGGGGCGAAGGTTCGTCGCAGCGCCCCCCCCTCCCAATTATGTCAATGTATGGCGCTGACATTGCGCCCCACCCCCCGAGTCACAGCGCACCCCCTCCCTATATGTCAATGTGTGGGGTTGACTGCGCCCCCTCTTATGTGAATAGGGCATGCCCATGAATATAGCCACGTATGGTGTGCTTTGCCCAGGATGCAACGCTTTTAATGTGCGCGTTTCCCATTATTCCTGTAATGAAAGAGGGGAGGCAACCGCGTCAGAGGATGCCCTTCGCAGGTTTTCTTCCTGACACTATGCGCTCTTCCGTGCAATATGTCTCCTTGATGCCATCATGCCGGTCACGTGGTGGTGTGAGTTTCGGGGAAACGGGAGTAAGAATGCAACCTTCCAGTATCTTTCCTTCTTCCACGCCCACCACCTAGGGACCAGCTGCGCACAAAGCCGATGGACCGCTCGAAGCGGTATCGGATCGCACTTCGTTTCGGCTGTGTTCATAATTATACCTAAAACCTTCAAATTAGCGCTTTAGTGGCTTACCTTGACCGCTGCTGCTGGCTTGCTGTCTGCTTACCTCTGACCTTGAGGTCCGCCTGCCGGCGTTAGCGCTGACCCCGCTGTTTGGGTGCCCTTCTTTTGCCAATAGTCGCTTTGGCAGTCACTTCGAAAGTTTCAAGTTCTCTCCACAACACAATACAAATTCATCTTGAGGCACGACTTCGTGAGGTAGTAACGGTATAAATTAGTGACGCGGCGCCATTTGCGATATACAAGAGAAATAAATAAATGCGTAGACGGATCTGACAGGGCGTGGTGGGTTAAGCTAGACCCAGTAACGTTGAGCCAGACCTACATCCATCGGCGATCCTTCTGACTTCGTGGCACACTGTCAGGGAGATCCACACGTGAACATTTTTAACGTACTGGTATTGCTTGGCGTGTGTCTGACCGTTAGCAGCAGTCATAATGAGGCAAACTGAGCTTGCGTTGTATGATACGATCTAACTATTCGTGGGCGCTATCGTGGTTGCTGCTGACCGGAACGTCCAAGGAGAGCAATTTTCCGCTTTAGTTTTGCGTTGTGATGTCGTTGCCTGGTAAGGCGTTGCGAAAACAACTTTTGTAGATGCGAACCTCGCGTTGTAAGGTCTTCGAAGTATGATGCGAAGAGTTCTGTCGGCGAAGGCGAGATACACCCTTCTTGGAATCCGTTTATACGCACCGTGACTTTTGGACCCATGGCTCGTCACCAGTTGTACCACCCAGACTGCATGTGGCCCCCGTCTGCGCGTCCCGCGAACGTCCGTTCGTGGCGACAGTTCTTAGACAATGGGGATGTGATGTTCAAATGAGCCCTTTGGGTGCGACGTGCAAGCCGAGACGCTGTCGCGCTGCTGCCTTGAAACGGTAGCCATGCGAGTACTGTGCCTCCTGGACCCGAAGGCGCTGCGTTCGCACAATGCGCCGACATCCAGGCCCACACATGCGAATACACTACACGTGAGTGGAATAAATCTTAACTGCGAAAAACTATCGATCATAATTTACGAAATCACCGGTAATTAATGGAACAGAGTGTTCGTTTCTTCCGGTCGATGATGTTTTTTATAACGGCCGTAGGGCTGCAAGGAGTGTTCAGAAACATTTAGGTGTTCGCAGTTTACATAAACCGAACAAGAGAGTTTAAGCGTGTCCGCGGCGTGAACTGTGGCGTTTTCGTTGTACCGGACAGCCATACGCTGACAGTGACATGCTGTGACGCTTCGTCAAAACACAAAATGCGCCTTGTGGACACGTTTTCGTGCGTCGTGAGCGCTCTTGCCGAAAAACATGGTACAGCTGGAAGACAAAATGCTAACGATTGCTCAGCTTCAGAAAGTTTACACCAGCAGCGAAGTAGGATACATTTTGTTACTGCATTTATTGCACCGGGTTTGTCTGGTTGAGTTCCGGGCCGGACATGCAGGTGGTGCCACCAGCCCCGTCGCTTACTTTTACTCCACCGGTAACTCGGTATTGGCGATCCCAAGCCGTTGGGTCCCCAAACTCTTGCGTTCTCTTGTACTTTCCCCGCCTTTTTCTGTTTGCAGACGCCCTAAAAGGAGAGTAAGGGCCCCAGTACTAAAACTAGCAATTCCACGGACAAACTAAAGCGCTCGAAAATTCTGTCACGTGTTCGCATGTCTGGCCTAAATTTCGTCACCTGCTGCATGTGGACGCCACCAGAGTCGGGTCATGAGAATCCATATTTCTTTAGGGAGTATTTGCCAGGTAGCGACTACCCCGCACGTACGTGTGAAATACCCGGATTATGTCAGCCAGCTGCAGGGGTGGATCGCTTTGTAGATGCTATGGGCGAAATGGACGTAATCGAAGCGGATCGGTTTAGCTCAGCCCGAATCGTGACTCGAACCGATATCGTCGACTTCGTGTTTTTGGAACGATACATGTGCGCCACGTCATACTTATACCGACGAAAGAGGGGGAACCGCACACGCTTATAGCGCCTTCGAATCGGGTTATTTACGTAGAAAACGTGGTAGATTAATACTATGCGAATGGGGAAGGACATAGACCACAGGACCGCCGCTCTTTCCTTGGCGATTTTGTTGCTTGCGCCGCCGTATTATCCAGACTGTTCGTCAACAATCTGCAAGTGCCGGTTCTGCCGAATCAGAATAACGCCGGCACAGGAGCGCAAAGAGTATATGCGCACTATGGTTGTTTTGACCTATCCCACCGGACGTCATGTCCGGTGCGAAACTTGTTCCCACGGGCTGCGCGCTTTGGCATGAGACGAGGGTTTACGGTTGCCGTCCTTTCCGGTCGCTGAGGAAACGCCATTTCGACTGTCGCCCATGAAAGCAAAGTGGCAACGAAAGGCGAGAAATGCTGAATGCATGGCTTTGCCCTCCTCCTTTCGTGCTACCTTCCTTCTGCATGGGGGCGATTCCACGAGAGATCGAACATGCCTGTCCGGACGATATTTTTGTTTTGTTTGGGTTTTACATATGTTATGTGGCCACATTCAAAGTGCACGGAACTGAAAATTTTATTTCCAAGAAACGCTCCCAGCGCGCCAAAAAAATATTTGAAGGTGCCGGCGCGGGCCTCCTGTTTTTGGTCACTGCAATGTTTTCGGATTTCACGGCCAAATTTAACGCGAACTATAAACGATGTGTCGAAATTGTTTTTGCTGCTTTTAATACGCATTACTGTGAATTACGTCCACGCTTTTTTTATGCCGTCCTCAAAAGGAAAAAAATGTGAAAAAATGGCAAACATGGCCGAAATCAAAAAAGTGTGCTAAGTTTGAGGCGCCTCGGCGCCTTTCCTATTTCAAGCAGAAACTTGAAAACAGTGTCAGATATAGAAAAGAGCCTTTGCAACATTTATACGGAAGGTAGTTTTCCTACGCGCAGCGCAAAAAAAGAAAAAAATAGTTAAAGGAGCGAGCTTTTTCAAAAAAGTTCATTTTCAAAAAATAAAATAAAAAAACTCCGGTCTCAATTTTGACGAAAATTTTTTATCGAAGAGCGCTTATGTCAGTGAACACACGGTTTTAATATCATATGTCCTCATTTGCTTTGTTCACGAAATATAACGGGCCAAAATTACCCTTGCTGTGTGCGTTCACATTAGTGCGACTGATGGTTGTTATCAGCTTGCAATGTGCGTAAATCTCGGTTTTAATTATTCTGCTGTATCAAAACCTTGCTCTCGTGGCTCACCGTCAAGAAAAATGTGTTCTGCGATTTTATTTGTGCCTAGCGTGTGCGAAAGTGGGCTAAAGGGTGATTCCACGAGAGATCGAACATGCCTGTCCGGTCGATATGTTTGTTTTGCCAGGGTATTTCATGTGTTATGTGGGCGCATTCAAAGTGCACGGAACCGAAAATTTTATTTCCAAGAAACGCTCCCAGCGCGCAAAAAAAAAATATTCGAGGGTGGCGGCGTGGGCCTCCTGTTTTTGCTCACTGCAATGTTTTCGGATTTCACGGCCAAATTTAACGCGAACTATAAATGATGCGTCGAAAAATTTTGTTGCTGGTTTTAATACGCATTACTGTGAATTACATCCATGCTTTTTTTTATGCCGTCCTCAAAAGGAAGAAAATGTGAAAAAATGGCAAACGTGATCCAAGTCAACAAAGTTTGCTAAATTTGATGCGCCTTGGCGCCTGTCCTATTGCACACAGAAACTTCAAAACCGTGTCAAGTATAGCAAAGAGCCTTTGCAACATATATGCGGAAGATCGTTTTCCTACAGGCAGCGGAAAAGAAGAAGAAAATAGTTAAAGAAGCGAGATTTTTCAAAAAAGCTTATTTAAAAAAATAAACGAAGAAAGAGTCCGGTCTAAATTTCGAGGACATTTTTTTTTATCGAGAAGCGCTTATATCAGTGAAAACACCTTCTTGATATTTATGTCCTTGTTTGCTTTTTTTCACGAGATTTAACGGGCCAAAGTGACCCTTGCTGTGTGTGCTCACTTCATTGCGATTGATGGTGGTCATCAGTTGCATTGCGCGTAAGTCTACAGTTTTAATTATTTTTCTGCATTAAAACATTGCTCTGCTGTCTTGTCGTCAAGACAAATGTATTCTCAAACTTTATATGTGTCTAGCGTGTGCGGGGGTGAGCTGCTGCCGCTGTCTAAAGGCCTAACGCGTACGCAGTTTGCAGCTTACAACCTCAACTTACCCCGCCAGTATTCGCTAATCAGAAGCACGCGAGACACCGCAAGCACATGCATGGTTTAGGTGAATTTTTTAAACTCTCCTTGCACACCAAACAAAGCATCTGTATACAGCGAAGGTCAGCTCTGTAACTAAATGCCACAATCGGCAGGTGCGCTGTTATGCAGTTGTTTTCTCATTGCCTGCTTGCTTCCCTTCCATTACGTGCATTGTACGATTTAACCATCCTCCCCATTCGACGCACACTGTGCCTAAACAACATTTGTAAAAAGTTAGCTCAATCATTTCCGAGCCGTTTATTTCACTTCCCGCTATCACATGTTTTCGGCGTCGCAGATAACGTCTTCCTGTATCATCTCGACCTTTACCTCAGCGTTTCAGCAGTCAGAAAACGTGCGATGCGGCATGATTAAGCCACAAGTGGCCGAAGCTGCACAATTGATGTTTTGTTGGCACTTTACTAAAGTGCTTTCCCACGTCGAGAACAGCAGAGGTCACTGGTGGCGCCAGACGGACATTATCCTTAGTTTTGACAACGAGTGTGGCCCACAATTCAACTATCACAGCCCAAAGCGTTTAGACGCCCTTTGTCATAAAATGTGAAACCGTGGCCAGTTCTGGAAACTTATTCATGGCAGCAGCGCAGAAGTGAGAGAATGCGTGCGGCGCTGCTCAGTATAAATGTTTCGACTCGGTCTAGCTGTGATCACTGCACCCATGGCTAGGTCCGAGTATTCTGTGCCGATTATTTACGCGTTCACAAGAAACAGATGATTGCTGAGAAAAACATTTTCGTTGCACAATTTTTTTTCCCTTGCACTTTTTGTTGTTGCCTACCTCCAGAAGCTACTGTCAGGATCTTCGCGACACCTGCGGGGTCTGCTTGCATTGTGTTACGCTCCTCAAGGAAAACCTGTCTACATCTAACCGTGATGAGGTAGACCAAGCATTTCTTCAGGAAGAAGAAGCGATTGATATCTTGAACAGGCGCGCCCACCTTTCCTGTGATGCTTGAAGGCGAGGTCGTAGGCTGCAAACTGTGTACACATTAGCCCTTTAGAGGGTGGCAGCAGCCCACTTTCGCACTCGCTAGACACAAATAAAATCTGAGAACACATTTTTCTTACCAAAAAGCCACCAGAGCAAAGTTTTGCTGCAGCAGAATAATTAAAACTGTAGACTTGCGCACAATGCAAGCTGATAACAACCATCAGTCGCACTGAAGTGAGCACACACAGCAAGGGTAAATTTGGCCCGTTATATCTCGTGAACAAAGCAAATGAGGACATATGATATTAAAACCGTGTGTTCACTGACATAAGCACTATTCGATAAAAAATTTTCGTCAAACTTGAGACCGGAGTTTTTTTTTTTTTTTTTGAAAATGAATTTTTTTGAAAAAACTCGCTTTTTACTATTTTTTTCTTTTGTTGCGCTGGGCGTAGGAAAATTAACTTCCGTATAAATGTTGCAAAGGCTCTTTTCTATATTTGACACTGTTTTCAAGTTTCTGTTTGAAATAGAAAAGGCGCCAAGGCGCCTCAAACGTAGCACACTTTTTTGATTTCGGCCATGTTTGCCATTTTTTCACATTTTTTTCCTTTTGAGGACGGCATAAAAAAAGCATGGACGTAATTCACAGTAATGCGTATTAAAAGCAGCAAAAAAATTTTCGACACATCTTTTATAGTTCGCGTTAAATTTGGCCATGAAATCCGAAAACATTGCAGTGACCAAAAACAGGAGGCCCGCGCCGCCACCTTCAAATATTTTTTTGGCGCGCTGGGAGCCCTTCTTGTGAATAAAACTTTCGGTTCCAGGCACTTTGATTGTGCCCACGTAACATATAAAAAACCCAAGCAAAACAAAAATATCGCCCGGACAGGCATGTTCGATCTCTCGTGGAATCACCCATGGGCGTCGGCAGGGGGAGTGCAAAAGGGGCATTTTCCCCCTTTAAGCCACAGCAGCACTTACCCTCCAGCCAAGTCAAGCCACACCAGTCCCCCCCCGCGATGCAACACGGGTTTGCACTCCCCAAGGCAAAAAATTCTGCCGACGCCCATGTCCTTATGGTGGACACTGTTTGCCCTGCCTTTCTTCTGCCCGTGTGGCAGCAAAATTGCTCACTCAACATGAATATCAGACTTGTATGTAATGACCCCGCCACGGTGGTTTAGTGGTTATGGCACTCGGCTGCTGACCCGAAGGTCGCGGGTCGAATCCCGGCCGCGGCGGCTGCATTTTCGATGGAGGCGAAAATGTTTGAGGCCGGTGTACTTAGATTTAGGTGCACGTTAAAGAACCCCAGGTGGTCTAAATTTCCGGAGCCCTCCACTACGGCGTCTCTCATAATCAGATCGTGGTTTTGGGACGTTAAACCCCAGATATTATTATTATTACTTGTATGTAATGAATTACATGTAATTATTTGTAAGCATGTGACATTTTTGGCAACCTTGTTGATCAATTGATTAACTCTGACTCGACAGTCAATTTCTCCAGTAACCGATTAGATGTCGCTTTGACGAGGCAAGCTGTAACAGGTGACGCAACCTTGAGAAACTGAATTTAGCAGGAGCTGCCCTGGAATGTCCACGGTCGTGCCACGCAGGGGCAATCCGGGTGTATACGATTTCGCATGTTCACCCGGATGATGGAGGAAAAAAAAAAAAAAAACATTATGAGAGCATGACGTAAGGCACGTTTTGACAAGCCAAGCTCACCCGATGCCATTCCTCTTCGACCCTGTTCTTTTTTCTTTTTTCGCACCGCCCTCCCAAACTAAAAAAAAAAAAAAATGAACGAGCTATAGAGATGGTTGCGGAGGACTACCGTGTGTAGCAACCTCCCCCTATCTCTATCCCTTTGCCCCTTTCCTTTCAAAAGGAAAAATAAAGTTTTTACCTACCTACCCGAGCTATAGGCCAAACCAAAATTTTATTGCAGCATATTGCCACGTGCGTTTCTTATTATCACTTTTGCTGCATTCGGTTTTCGCCCACAAAGACTTGTCAGCAACGCTCAGCGCAAACCGCACCTCATTGTTCGAGAAGCTTCGCGATTATTGTAGATCGTTTTGTTAAGATTTCGCGCAAGACGCGAACACTCGAGCTTATTCTATACTCGGGGACAACTTTCTGTGGCAATGAAGGGAAAGCTACAGAGCCACAATGCACGTATCCTACCGCTAATAAATGTAGTCCCACAATTGCGTCCGTATTTTCTGCGTGAGATACATAAAATACTCCTTCATCTTCTACATGTAGCTTTTTGAGACAGAACGCAGCGCACACAAGCGAGATATTTGTATTTCTTTTGCTTTATACGTTGTCACTTTGCGTTTTTGCGTGCGTGAAAAAGTCGCGCCTTTTACCCGTACCTTGATGGATGCAACGCTAGCCATCACTTTCCACGGCGTTACGAGACGCGCTCCAAAGCGGACTACTTCGCATAGCAGTACATGTGCAGACTATGGTATGCAGACGCTCCGCCCCCGTAGCTTTCCCTTCATTGCCACAGAAAGTTGTCCCCGAGTATAGAGCTTGCGCGACGGCCAGCGATAACGCTGGAATATTCGACTGCACATATATAAATGCCGACACGCTTCACCGCTTGTGAGTTTGATCGACGGTGGACGCTCTGTTCGCCGCTAACAATATATTGCTGTAGTTTGACTTTCAGTTTCCCGGCCACAAGTTGGGCCAAATAAAGAGTTTCATCTCGGACGTGCTGACTGCTGCCTTCGTCGACGTCACGACCACGTGACTATATGGAATCTAACAAATCCTCTGCGTGAACGCAATAGCTGCCAGTAATTCAGATGGCTCCGAGTTGTGGCACATCTTCGAGTTGTGTGCTGCACATCACTTCCCTCTGCCGCTTTGTCTAACGCACTTTTGTCGGGACAATAATGTATTGGAAGACGAGAAGTATAGACGGGAGTAAATGCTTGTGCACTTTCGATCGTATGTGTAGCAGCTGCAAAGTAAGAGCTAGGTCGCCGCCGCCGCTTCGGTGCCAAACCCGTGGGATTCGTACTGTACCCACGGCAATGTGCGAACCGTCATCGGCTGCGTTGCGCTGTTGGCATGCAGGCCCTGAGGGCCTACAAAGTTGAAAATTAGCACTTGTTCTGTTTGTATCTCCTGTCGGTGTCTTTCAGGGCTATGACCCCTTCAAACGCAGTGTTTATAATGACGCAGATGACGAAAAAAGGCTTCCGTATAATACTAGCGAACACACACAAAGACCACACCGAATTACTCAGGACAACCGCTAGACTTTAACTGATCTTTTTTCGACATAAAGGACAGATATATACATTTCATTGCCCACACGCAGGTGCCACGTCACAGACAAATTTCTCAAAAGAATGTCACCGCCGCCTATCTGCACCTCCCCCTCACACGTAGTTCAGGGTGTCTACCGACCGGGAAAACCGGGAGAACCGGGAATTCTCAGGGATTTTGGGTAGTCTGGAAATTCTCAGGGAAAACACAGGGAAATTGTGCTCCCATCAGGGAAAATCCACAGTAACTTTATTGAAAGGCGACGAAAGTCACGGTAGCGCTTGCTCGATATTTTGTGAACTCATTTTTCAAATCAAACGGCCGCTGCGGCTGCGGGGAAGTGGCGCACCTCGATGCTGTCATCGCCTTCGGAGCGGTGAAGTGGGAGAGAATCCGGCTAATGCGTGGTATGCGCGAACCGCGAACCACGACACATCGTATCGCGCAATGTTGTCAGGGTGTTCTGTGAGTACGCGGTGTAGTTCTGTAATCTTTCTCGTGCGTGCTGTGCGTTAGCGACCGATATGGTGTTTTTGTTATCGCCGCGTGTCAAGTAACAAGCATGATTAGATGTAGAAGCGGTAGCAGTAGATGTAACGAGCTTGAGTTATCTTGCAAGCGATCGCGATTGTGCAGGAAGCGGATGTCTTCGACAAGGCTCGTATCTGGCAAGCCATCCCGATCGGCGAGAAAAAAGACGCTTGTTGGCTGTTATCGGAGAGCTCACTCGCTCTGATCCCGAGCTTCAAAGATGCTATTTAGGACTCCCTGAAGAATATAATAAATTTCCAGGCGAGAGCTAGCGTAACTAACGGGCCCATTCACAACAAGTGAAAGCTTTTTTCTTTCTTTTTTTCCCGATGAGGGCACTGCTGAAACAAGTTTTAGGCAGTCGACTGAAATTTTTTGGGCAGCTCGCAATTACCAGCCACACCACGTGGGTGTTTGCTACAAAGCCGAATTACAAAACTTTTCAGAGCCATGGCATAGCGGCGACCGAAATTTTCGACACCGGCACGGGTCCCACATGCTCGATTCGGCGCGCGATGTCGGAAAACAGTAACGTTTCCACCATAATCGGATGTGCCGTAATTCAGGCTGTTGCCGTGCTTTCATGCGATCTTAGCCCGCGGCTATATTGCTTTTTTTTTTCGATAGCAATTATATAGACACTCCGACGCGAATTTTTGCCTTCGCCATGATCTTCCTTATCAAGTCCAAATCGCGATTACATCACCCCGCGTGTCGTATGCTCCATGTTCGAGTGAAAGTGCGCGAGCGCTGCCGACGAACGGGCCTTAAAGGGACACTAAAGGCAAATAACAATTTATGTCAGAGTGAAAGCTCAATGTGTGACAACTTCTAAAACGGCAATATCATCAGCAGCAGTGCCCTACTTACCGAGAAGTTAAGCTGAATGTATCACATGATGAGCGCCACGAGTGGGACATTTTCGAAGTGATCCCGATGACGTATGAGAGTCTGCCTACACTAAATCACTAGTAATCAAACTAGTAGCAATAAAAAAAGAACCTTCCGTGCATCAAAAGACGTAATAAAATGCTGTTTGTTCATTTCCGTTTGATTCATGGAAAAAAGAACCTCTGTGGCGTTGCCATGGGGAACGGCGCGCGTGGTTCAAAGGTTCCGTTTTCGCCGAACTGCGCTTCGCCCGGCGCCCTGCTTCGCTCACGCGGTCGCGTCGTCGCGTCAGGGGGAGGTTACTCCGTATACCTCCCATAGGACGTCTTAATTCATGACGTCAGCGCTGGCAGCGCCAAACGTCCCTTCAGTTACTATCCTGGCGGCTGGGATTCAGAAGCTCAAACTGCAGAATGGCGGCGCACACGGTATGCGTCGTCATGGCAACACCAGCCGCGCCTCGCACCTCCTCTCCTAGCTCTCTCGCAAGCGCCGTTTTTATTCTTTTTGTTTTGTTTGCGTGCGCGTGCTGCGCAGCCTCCTCCCCCCACTTTTTCTCATGAGCCCCCTCGCGCGTGCTGCGCCGGCGTTTTTTTTCTTTTTTGCATCCGCTCGCGCGTGCTGCGCCGCGCGTTCGTTGCGCGTTTGAATGTACGCAATTTGCAATCAAGCATTCTGAACACACTGCAGTCGTGCAGCATGTGCCAGAACGCAAAAGAATGAATTGCACTCACAACACAAAATATCTTTGGTCTCGTTTTATTGTCCTCGTTTCCGAAAATCAACATTTTCATCAAATGTG